>NW_028296544.1:0-177500 GCF_964197995.2 Scardinius erythrophthalmus
GGCTCATAACTCATCAACCGTGAGGCGTAGGCTCAAGTGTCTTATATCGCTGGAATCCTTGGCTCGAGGCGGACCAGATGCATGCCTCGGATTTGCTCGTCACCCTGGGAAAATTTTAGGGTATTTGGGGTTTTTCCAAAAACCTACTTTCGCGAACTAGTCCTAGGTTTTGGCCCGACCGGAACCAAACCAGTGCGGCAAGATTCTCTGGAGTCTGATTGTCAATAATTATCAAAAAAAGTGTAAATTTCGCTTCACGGTCCCTAAGGGCCGCCAAAATGTTCGAAGTGGGAGGAGCCCATTTTGCTTAATTGGCTATAACTCGTGAACGGAACGAGATTTTTGCACCAAACTCAGCACACGCATGTACGAGCTCATTCTGTGGTCACGTGAAAAAGGGCGCAGCGACTGGCCACTTGGTGGCGCTATAACTGTTAAAAGGGTGTCAAAATGATGTATTTCTATGGAAAAAACACATGAAATGGCTGAAAGCGGCCATCTTGCTGTCTGATTTGCATACAAGCTCACAAAATCGGGCATGCGCATGCGTCACGTGATCCTGAAGAAGCTTGAAAACTTTCATGGACGTCGGGCCATTGGTGGCGCTTTAACTGTCATAAAGGTGAGAAGGCCTCTGTATTACCCTATGCAAATGACATTTAAATGACTGAAAAATGGGGGGAAAAGAGCAGAGCTTCACCAAATTAGCTGAGCACATGCGCCATATTATTCTAAAGAAGCGTGCAAACTTTTATGGAGATCGGGCCATCAGTGGGGGTGTCACAGTTTAAAAGGTAAAAAAAAAAATGCACCACATTTCCATGATAAATGAGCTAAAAGGGCAACAAACGTTCTTTTTCCTCTCCGAGGCACATGTTAGAAGGCTGGATAAAGTTTTTGGAACGCAGCAGCGCAGACGGCAAGCGCCTAGACCCTATAGTTTTTTTTTTAGAGGCCTTTTTGTGGCCCTTTTTTAGCCACTTATTAGGGGTTCAAGCACTTCAGTGCTGAACACCTATTGTAATTGTTAATTTTCCCATGATGCAACATTCAGACATAAAACTGATCGGGCAGACCAAACCGTAAGTCGTGGAGACTTGAAACTTTGGGGCTGATAGTACTCACACCGCCTACAGCGTCACCAAGGCCCGCCCCGATCGGCCTGACGGGGGCGCTACAGCGGGCAAAAGTACGAAACGGCTCATAACTCATCAACCGTGAGGCGTAGGCTCAAGTGTCTTATATCGCTGGAATCCTTGGCTCGAGGCGGACCAGATGCATGCCTCGGATTTGCTCGTCACCCTGGGAAAATTTTAGGGTATTTGGGGTTTTTCCAAAAACCTACTTTCGCGAACTAGTCCTAGGTTTTTGGCCCGACCGGAACCAAACCAGTGCGGCAAGATTCTCTGGAGTCTGATTGTCAATAATTATCAAAAAAAAGTGTAAATTTCGCTTCACGGTCCCTAAGGGCCGCCAAAATGTTCGAAGTGGGAGGAGCCCATTTTGCTTAATTGGCTATAACTCGTGAACGGAACGAGATTTTTGCACCAAACTCAGCACACGCATGTACGAGCTCATTCTGTGGTCACGTGAAAAAGGGCGCAGCGACTGGCCACTTGGTGGCGCTATAACTGTTAAAAGGGTGTCAAAATGATGTATTTCTATGGAAAAAACACATGAAATGGCTGAAAGCGGCCATCTTGCTGTCTGATTTGCATACAAGCTCACAAAATCGGGCATGCGCATGCGTCACGTGATCCTGAAGAAGCTTGAAAACTTTCATGGACGTCGGGCCATTGGTGGCGCTTTAACTGTCATAAAGGTGAGAAGGCCTCTGTATTACCCTATGCAAAATGACATTTAAATGACTGAAAAATGGGGGGAAAAGAGCAGAGCTTCACCAAATTAGCTGAGCACATGCGCCATATTATTCTAAAGAAGCGTGCAAACTTTTATGGAGATCGGGCCATCAGTGGGGGTGTCACAGTTTAAAAGGTAAAAAAAAAAATGCACCACATTTCCATGATAAATGAGCTAAAAGGGCAACAAACGTTCTTTTTCCTCTCCGAGGCACATGTTAGAAGGCTGGATAAAGTTTTTGGAACGCAGCAGCGCAGACGGCAAGCGCCTAGACCCTATAGTTTTTTTTTTAGAGGCCTTTTTGTGGCCCTTTTTTAGCCACTTATTAGGGGTTCAAGCACTTCAGTGCTGAACACCTATTGTAATTGTTAATTTTCCCATGATGCAACATTCAGACATAAAACTGATCGGGCAGACCAAACCGTAAGTCGTGGAGACTTGAAACTTTGGGGGCTGATAGTACTCACACCGCCTACAGCGTCACCAAGGCCCGCCCCGATCGGCCTGACGGGGGCGCTACAGCGGGCAAAAGTACGAAACGGCTCATAACTCATCAACCGTGAGGCGTAGGCTCAAGTGTCTTATATCGCTGGAATCCTTGGCTCGAGGCGGACCAGATGCATGCCTCGGATTTGCTCGTCACCCTGGGAAAATTTTAGGGTATTTGGGGTTTTTCCAAAAACCTACTTTCGCGAACTAGTCCTAGGTTTTTGGCCCGACCGGAACCAAACCAGTGCGGCAAGATTCTCTGGAGTCTGATTGTCAATAATTATCAAAAAAAGTGTAAATTTCGCTTCACGGTCCCTAAGGGCCGCCAAAATGTTCGAAGTGGGAGGAGCCCATTTTGCTTAATTGGCTATAACTCGTGAACGGAACGAGATTTTTGCACCAAACTCAGCACACGCATGTACGAGCTCATTCTGTGGTCACGTGAAAAAGGGCGCAGCGACTGGCCACTTGGTGGCGCTATAACTGTTAAAAGGGTGTCAAAATGATGTATTTCTATGGAAAAAACACATGAAATGGCTGAAAGCGGCCATCTTGCTGTCTGATTTGCATACAAGCTCACAAAATCGGGCATGCGCATGCGTCACGTGATCCTGAAGAAGCTTGAAAACTTTCATGGACGTCGGGCCATTGGTGGCGCTTTAACTGTCATAAAGGTGAGAAGGCCTCTGTATTACCCTATGCAAAATGACATTTAAATGACTGAAAAATGGGGGGAAAAGAGCAGAGCTTCACCAAATTAGCTGAGCACATGCGCCATATTATTCTAAAGAAGCGTGCAAACTTTTATGGAGATCGGGCCATCAGTGGGGGTGTCACAGTTTAAAAGGTAAAAAAAAAAATGCACCACATTTCCATGATAAATGAGCTAAAAGGGCAACAAACGTTCTTTTTCCTCTCCGAGGCACATGTTAGAAGGCTGGATAAAGTTTTTGGAACGCAGCAGCGCAGACGGCAAGCGCCTAGACCCTATAGTTTTTTTTTTAGAGGCCTTTTTGTGGCCCTTTTTTAGCCACTTATTAGGGGTTCAAGCACTTCAGTGCTGAACACCTATTGTAATTGTTAATTTTCCCATGATGCAACATTCAGACATAAAACTGATCGGGCAGACCAAACCGTAAGTCGTGGAGACTTGAAACTTTGGGGGCTGATAGTACTCACACCGCCTACAGCGTCACCAAGGCCCGCCCCGATCGGCCTGACGGGGGCGCTACAGCGGGCAAAAGTACGAAACGGCTCATAACTCATCAACCGTGAGGCGTAGGCTCAAGTGTCTTATATCGCTGGAATCCGGCTCGAGGCGGACCAGATGCATGCCTCGGATTTGCTCGTCACCCTGGGAAAATTTTAGGGTATTTGGGGTTTTTCCAAAAACCTACTTTCGCGAACTAGTCCTAGGTTTTTGGCCCGACCGGAACCAAACCAGTGCGGCAAGATTCTCTGGAGTCTGATTGTCAATAATTATCAAAAAAAAGTGTAAATTTCGCTTCACGGTCCCTAAGGGCCGCCAAAATGTTCGAAGTGGGAGGAGCCCATTTTGCTTAATTGGCTATAACTCGTGAACGGAACGAGATTTTTGCACCAAACTCAGCACACGCATGTACGAGCTCATTCTGTGGTCACGTGAAAAAGGGCGCAGCGACTGGCCACTTGGTGGCGCTATAACTGTTAAAAGGGTGTCAAAATGATGTATTTCTATGGAAAAAACACATGAAATGGCTGAAAGCGGCCATCTTGCTGTCTGATTTGCATACAAGCTCACAAAATCGGGCATGCGCATGCGTCACGTGATCCTGAAGAAGCTTGAAAACTTTCATGGACGTCGGGCCATTGGTGGCGCTTTAACTGTCATAAAGGTGAGAAGGCCTCTGTATTACCCTATGCAAAATGACATTTAAATGACTGAAAAATGGGGGGAAAAGAGCAGAGCTTCACCAAATTAGCTGAGCACATGCGCCATATTATTCTAAAGAAGCGTGCAAACTTTTATGGAGATCGGGCCATCAGTGGGGGTGTCACAGTTTAAAAGGTAAAAAAAAAAATGCACCACATTTCCATGATAAATGAGCTAAAAGGGCAACAAACGTTCTTTTTCCTCTCCGAGGCACATGTTAGAAGGCTGGATAAAGTTTTTGGAACGCAGCAGCGCAGACGGCAAGCGCCTAGACCCTATAGTTTTTTTTTTAGAGGCCTTTTTGTGGCCCTTTTTTAGCCACTTATTAGGGGTTCAAGCACTTCAGTGCTGAACACCTATTGTAATTGTTAATTTTCCCATGATGCAACATTCAGACATAAAACTGATCGGGCAGACCAAACCGTAAGTCGTGGAGACTTGAAACTTTGGGGGCTGATAGTACTCACACCGCCTACAGCGTCACCAAGGCCCGCCCCGATCGGCCTGACGGGGGCGCTACAGCGGGCAAAAGTACGAAACGGCTCATAACTCATCAACCGTGAGGCGTAGGCTCAAGTGTCTTATATCGCTGGAATCCTTGGCTCGAGGCGGACCAGATGCATGCCTCGGATTTGCTCGTCACCCTGGGAAAATTTTAGGGTATTTGGGGTTTTTCCAAAAACCTACTTTCGCGAACTAGTCCTAGGTTTTTGGCCCGACCGGAACCAAACCAGTGCGGCAAGATTCTCTGGAGTCTGATTGTCAATAATTATCAAAAAAAAGTGTAAATTTCGCTTCACGGTCCCTAAGGGCCGCCAAAATGTTCGAAGTGGGAGGAGCCCATTTTGCTTAATTGGCTATAACTCGTGAACGGAACGAGATTTTTGCACCAAACTCAGCACACGCATGTACGAGCTCATTCTGTGGTCACGTGAAAAAGGGCGCAGCGACTGGCCACTTGGTGGCGCTATAACTGTTAAAAGGGTGTCAAAATGATGTATTTCTATGGAAAAAACACATGAAATGGCTGAAAGCGGCCATCTTGCTGTCTGATTTGCATACAAGCTCACAAAATCGGGCATGCGCATGCGTCACGTGATCCTGAAGAAGCTTGAAAACTTTCATGGACGTCGGGCCATTGGTGGCGCTTTAACTGTCATAAAGGTGAGAAGGCCTCTGTATTACCCTATGCAAAATGACATTTAAATGACTGAAAAATGGGGGGAAAAGAGCAGAGCTTCACCAAATTAGCTGAGCACATGCGCCATATTATTCTAAAGAAGCGTGCAAACTTTTATGGAGATCGGGCCATCAGTGGGGGTGTCACAGTTTAAAAGGTAAAAAAAAAAATGCACCACATTTCCATGATAAATGAGCTAAAAGGGCAACAAACGTTCTTTTTCCTCTCCGAGGCACATGTTAGAAGGCTGGATAAAGTTTTTGGAACGCAGCAGCGCAGACGGCAAGCGCCTAGACCCTATAGTTTTTTTTTTAGAGGCCTTTTTGTGGCCCTTTTTTAGCCACTTATTAGGGGTTCAAGCACTTCAGTGCTGAACACCTATTGTAATTGTTAATTTTCCCATGATGCAACATTCAGACATAAAACTGATCGGGCAGACCAAACCGTAAGTCGTGGAGACTTGAAACTTTGGGGGCTGATAGTACTCACACCGCCTACAGCGTCACCAAGGCCCGCCCCGATCGGCCTGACGGGGGCGCTACAGCGGGCAAAAGTACGAAACGGCTCATAACTCATCAACCGTGAGGCGTAGGCTCAAGTGTCTTATATCGCTGGAATCCTTGGCTCGAGGCGGACCAGATGCATGCCTCGGATTTGCTCGTCACCCTGGGAAAATTTTAGGGTATTTGGGGTTTTTCCAAAAACCTACTTTCGCGAACTAGTCCTAGGTTTTTGGCCCGACCGGAACCAAACCAGTGCGGCAAGATTCTCTGGAGTCTGATTGTCAATAATTATCAAAAAAAAGTGTAAATTTCGCTTCACGGTCCCTAAGGGCCGCCAAAATGTTCGAAGTGGGAGGAGCCCATTTTGCTTAATTGGCTATAACTCGTGAACGGAACGAGATTTTTGCACCAAACTCAGCACACGCATGTACGAGCTCATTCTGTGGTCACGTGAAAAAGGGCGCAGCGACTGGCCACTTGGTGGCGCTATAACTGTTAAAAGGGTGTCAAAATGATGTATTTCTATGGAAAAAACACATGAAATGGCTGAAAGCGGCCATCTTGCTGTCTGATTTGCATACAAGCTCACAAAATCGGGCATGCGCATGCGTCACGTGATCCTGAAGAAGCTTGAAAACTTTCATGGACGTCGGGCCATTGGTGGCGCTTTAACTGTCATAAAGGTGAGAAGGCCTCTGTATTACCCTATGCAAAATGACATTTAAATGACTGAAAAATGGGGGGAAAAGAGCAGAGCTTCACCAAATTAGCTGAGCACATGCGCCATATTATTCTAAAGAAGCGTGCAAACTTTTATGGAGATCGGGCCATCAGTGGGGGTGTCACAGTTTAAAAGGTAAAAAAAAAAAATGCACCACATTTCCATGATAAATGAGCTAAAAGGGCAACAAACGTTCTTTTTCCTCTCCGAGGCACATGTTAGAAGGCTGGATAAAGTTTTTGGAACGCAGCAGCGCAGACGGCAAGCGCCTAGACCCTATAGTTTTTTTTTTAGAGGCCTTTTTGTGGCCCTTTTTTAGCCACTTATTAGGGGTTCAAGCACTTCAGTGCTGAACACCTATTGTAATTGTTAATTTTCCCATGATGCAACATTCAGACATAAAACTGATCGGGCAGACCAAACCGTAAGTCGTGGAGACTTGAAACTTTGGGGGCTGATAGTACTCACACCGCCTACAGCGTCACCAAGGCCCGCCCCGATCGGCCTGACGGGGGCGCTACAGCGGGCAAAAGTACGAAACGGCTCATAACTCATCAACCGTGAGGCGTAGGCTCAAGTGTCTTATATCGCTGGAATCCTTGGCTCGAGGCGGACCAGATGCATGCCTCGGATTTGCTCGTCACCCTGGGAAAATTTTAGGGTATTTGGGGTTTTTCCAAAAACCTACTTTCGCGAACTAGTCCTAGGTTTTTGGCCCGACCGAAACCAAACCAGTGCGGCAAGATTCTCTGGAGTCTGATTGTCAATAATTATCAAAAAAAAGTGTAAATTTCGCTTCACGGTCCCTAAGGGCCGCCAAAATGTTCGAAGTGGGAGGAGCCCATTTTGCTTAATTGGCTATAACTCGTGAACGGAACGAGATTTTTGCACCAAACTCAGCACACGCATGTACGAGCTCATTCTGTGGTCACGTGAAAAAGGGCGCAGCGACTGGCCACTTGGTGGCGCTATAACTGTTAAAAGGGTGTCAAAATGATGTATTTCTATGGAAAAAACACATGAAATGGCTGAAAGCGGCCATCTTGCTGTCTGATTTGCATACAAGCTCACAAAATCGGGCATGCGCATGCGTCACGTGATCCTGAAGAAGCTTGAAAACTTTCATGGACGTCGGGCCATTGGTGGCGCTTTAACTGTCATAAAGGTGAGAAGGCCTCTGTATTACCCTATGCAAAATGACATTTAAATGACTGAAAAATGGGGGGAAAAGAGCAGAGCTTCACCAAATTAGCTGAGCACATGCGCCATATTATTCTAAAGAAGCGTGCAAACTTTTATGGAGATCGGGCCATCAGTGGGGGTGTCACAGTTTAAAAGGTAAAAAAAAAAAATGCACCACATTTCCATGATAAATGAGCTAAAAGGGCAACAAACGTTCTTTTTCCTCTCCGAGGCACATGTTAGAGGGCTGGATAAAGTTTTTGGAACGCAGCAGCGCAGACGGCAAGCGCCTAGACCCTATAGTTTTTTTTTTAGAGGCCTTTTTGTGGCCCTTTTTTAGCCACTTATTAGGGGTTCAAGCACTTCAGTGCTGAACACCTATTGTAATTGTTAATTTTCCCATGATGCAACATTCAGACATAAAACTGATCGGGCAGACCAAACCGTAAGTCGTGGAGACTTGAAACTTTGGGGGCTGATAGTACTCACACCGCCTACAGCGTCACCAAGGCCCGCCCCGATCGGCCTGACGGGGGCGCTACAGCGGGCAAAAGTACGAAACGGCTCATAACTCATCAACCGTGAGGCGTAGGCTCAAGTGTCTTATATCGCTGGAATCCTTGGCTCGAGGCGGACCAGATGCATGCCTCGGATTTGCTCGTCACCCTGGGAAAATTTTAGGGTATTTGGGGTTTTTCCAAAAACCTACTTTCGCGAACTAGTCCTAGGTTTTTGGCCCGACCGGAACCAAACCAGTGCGGCAAGATTCTCTGGAGTCTGATTGTCAATAATTATCAAAAAAAAGTGTAAATTTCGCTTCACGGTCCCTAAGGGCCGCCAAAATGTTCGAAGTGGGAGGAGCCCATTTTGCTTAATTGGCTATAACTCGTGAACGGAACGAGATTTTTGCACCAAACTCAGCACACGCATGTACGAGCTCATTCTGTGGTCACGTGAAAAAGGGCGCAGCGACTGGCCACTTGGTGGCGCTATAACTGTTAAAAGGGTGTCAAAATGATGTATTTCTATGGAAAAAACACATGAAATGGCTGAAAGCGGCCATCTTGCTGTCTGATTTGCATACAAGCTCACAAAATCGGGCATGCGCATGCGTCACGTGATCCTGAAGAAGCTTGAAAACTTTCATGGACGTCGGGCCATTGGTGGCGCTTTAACTGTCATAAAGGTGAGAAGGCCTCTGTATTACCCTATGCAAAATGACATTTAAATGACTGAAAAATGGGGGGAAAAGAGCAGAGCTTCACCAAATTAGCTGAGCACATGCGCCATATTATTCTAAAGAAGCGTGCAAACTTTTATGGAGATCGGGCCATCAGTGGGGGTGTCACAGTTTAAAAGGTAAAAAAAAAAAATGCACCACATTTCCATGATAAATGAGCTAAAAGGGCAACAAACGTTCTTTTTCCTCTCCGAGGCACATGTTAGAGGGCTGGATAAAGTTTTTGGAACGCAGCAGCGCAGACGGCAAGCGCCTAGACCCTATAGTTTTTTTTTTAGAGGCCTTTTTGTGGCCCTTTTTTAGCCACTTATTAGGGGTTCAAGCACTTCAGTGCTGAACACCTATTGTAATTGTTAATTTTCCCATGATGCAACATTCAGACATAAAACTGATCGGGCAGACCAAACCGTAAGTCGTGGAGACTTGAAACTTTGGGGGCTGATAGTACTCACACCGCCTACAGCGTCACCAAGGCCCGCCCCGATCGGCCTGACGGGGGCGCTACAGCGGGCAAAAGTACGAAACGGCTCATAACTCATCAACCGTGAGGCGTAGGCTCAAGTGTCTTATATCGCTGGAATCCTTGGCTCGAGGCGGACCAGATGCATGCCTCGGATTTGCTCGTCACCCTGGGAAAATTTTAGGGTATTTGGGGTTTTTCCAAAAACCTACTTTCGCGAACTAGTCCTAGGTTTTTGGCCCGACCGGAACCAAACCAGTGCGGCAAGATTCTCTGGAGTCTGATTGTCAATAATTATCAAAAAAAAGTGTAAATTTCGCTTCACGGTCCCTAAGGGCCGCCAAAATGTTCGAAGTGGGAGGAGCCCATTTTGCTTAATTGGCTATAACTCGTGAACGGAACGAGATTTTTGCACCAAACTCAGCACACGCATGTACGAGCTCATTCTGTGGTCACGTGAAAAAGGGCGCAGCGACTGGCCACTTGGTGGCGCTATAACTGTTAAAAGGGTGTCAAAATGATGTATTTCTATGGAAAAAACACATGAAATGGCTGAAAGCGGCCATCTTGCTGTCTGATTTGCATACAAGCTCACAAAATCGGGCATGCGCATGCGTCACGTGATCCTGAAGAAGCTTGAAAACTTTCATGGACGTCGGGCCATTGGTGGCGCTTTAACTGTCATAAAGGTGAGAAGGCCTCTGTATTACCCTATGCAAAATGACATTTAAATGACTGAAAAATGGGGGGAAAAGAGCAGAGCTTCACCAAATTAGCTGAGCACATGCGCCATATTATTCTAAAGAAGCGTGCAAACTTTTATGGAGATCGGGCCATCAGTGGGGGTGTCACAGTTTAAAAGGTAAAAAAAAAAAATGCACCACATTTCCATGATAAATGAGCTAAAAGGGCAACAAACGTTCTTTTTCCTCTCCGAGGCACATGTTAGAAGGCTGGATAAAGTTTTTGGAACGCAGCAGCGCAGACGGCAAGCGCCTAGACCCTATAGTTTTTTTTTTAGAGGCCTTTTTGTGGCCCTTTTTTAGCCACTTATTAGGGGTTCAAGCACTTCAGTGCTGAACACCTATTGTAATTGTTAATTTTCCCATGATGCAACATTCAGACATAAAACTGATCGGGCAGACCAAACCGTAAGTCGTGGAGACTTGAAACTTTGGGGGCTGATAGTACTCACACCGCCTACAGCGTCACCAAGGCCCGCCCCGATCGGCCTGACGGGGGCGCTACAGCGGGCAAAAGTACGAAACGGCTCATAACTCATCAACCGTGAGGCGTAGGCTCAAGTGTCTTATATCGCTGGAATCCTTGGCTCGAGGCGGACCAGATGCATGCCTCGGATTTGCTCGTCACCCTGGGAAAATTTTAGGGTATTTGGGGTTTTTCCAAAAACCTACTTTCGCGAACTAGTCCTAGGTTTTTGGCCCGACCGGAACCAAACCAGTGCGGCAAGATTCTCTGGAGTCTGATTGTCAATAATTATCAAAAAAAAGTGTAAATTTCGCTTCACGGTCCCTAAGGGCCGCCAAAATGTTCGAAGTGGGAGGAGCCCATTTTGCTTAATTGGCTATAACTCGTGAACGGAACGAGATTTTTGCACCAAACTCAGCACACGCATGTACGAGCTCATTCTGTGGTCACGTGAAAAAGGGCGCAGCGACTGGCCACTTGGTGGCGCTATAACTGTTAAAAGGGTGTCAAAATGATGTATTTCTATGGAAAAAACACATGAAATGGCTGAAAGCGGCCATCTTGCTGTCTGATTTGCATACAAGCTCACAAAATCGGGCATGCGCATGCGTCACGTGATCCTGAAGAAGCTTGAAAACTTTCATGGACGTCGGGCCATTGGTGGCGCTTTAACTGTCATAAAGGTGAGAAGGCCTCTGTATTACCCTATGCAAAATGACATTTAAATGACTGAAAAATGGGGGGAAAAGAGCAGAGCTTCACCAAATTAGCTGAGCACATGCGCCATATTATTCTAAAGAAGCGTGCAAACTTTTATGGAGATCGGGCCATCAGTGGGGGTGTCACAGTTTAAAAGGTAAAAAAAAAAAATGCACCACATTTCCATGATAAATGAGCTAAAAGGGCAACAAACGTTCTTTTTCCTCTCCGAGGCACATGTTAGAAGGCTGGATAAAGTTTTTGGAACGCAGCAGCGCAGACGGCAAGCGCCTAGACCCTATAGTTTTTTTTTTAGAGGCCTTTTTGTGGCCCTTTTTTAGCCACTTATTAGGGGTTCAAGCACTTCAGTGCTGAACACCTATTGTAATTGTTAATTTTCCCATGATGCAACATTCAGACATAAAACTGATCGGGCAGACCAAACCGTAAGTCGTGGAGACTTGAAACTTTGGGGGCTGATAGTACTCACACCGCCTACAGCGTCACCAAGGCCCGCCCCGATCGGCCTGACGGGGGCGCTACAGCGGGCAAAAGTACGAAACGGCTCATAACTCATCAACCGTGAGGCGTAGGCTCAAGTGTCTTATATCGCTGGAATCCTTGGCTCGAGGCGGACCAGATGCATGCCTCGGATTTGCTCGTCACCCTGGGAAAATTTTAGGGTATTTGGGGTTTTTCCAAAAACCTACTTTCGCGAACTAGTCCTAGGTTTTTGGCCCGACCGGAACCAAACCAGTGCGGCAAGATTCTCTGGAGTCTGATTGTCAATAATTATCAAAAAAAAGTGTAAATTTCGCTTCACGGTCCCTAAGGGCCGCCAAAATGTTCGAAGTGGGAGGAGCCCATTTTGCTTAATTGGCTATAACTCGTGAACGGAACGAGATTTTTGCACCAAACTCAGCACACGCATGTACGAGCTCATTCTGTGGTCACGTGAAAAAGGGCGCAGCGACTGGCCACTTGGTGGCGCTATAACTGTTAAAAGGGTGTCAAAATGATGTATTTCTATGGAAAAAACACATGAAATGGCTGAAAGCGGCCATCTTGCTGTCTGATTTGCATACAAGCTCACAAAATCGGGCATGCGCATGCGTCACGTGATCCTGAAGAAGCTTGAAAACTTTCATGGACGTCGGGCCATTGGTGGCGCTTTAACTGTCATAAAGGTGAGAAGGCCTCTGTATTACCCTATGCAAAATGACATTTAAATGACTGAAAAATGGGGGGAAAAGAGCAGAGCTTCACCAAATTAGCTGAGCACATGCGCCATATTATTCTAAAGAAGCGTGCAAACTTTTATGGAGATCGGGCCATCAGTGGGGGTGTCACAGTTTAAAAGGTAAAAAAAAAAAATGCACCACATTTCCATGATAAATGAGCTAAAAGGGCAACAAACGTTCTTTTTCCTCTCCGAGGCACATGTTAGAGGGCTGGATAAAGTTTTTGGAACGCAGCAGCGCAGACGGCAAGCGCCTAGACCCTATAGTTTTTTTTTTAGAGGCCTTTTTGTGGCCCTTTTTTAGCCACTTATTAGGGGTTCAAGCACTTCAGTGCTGAACACCTATTGTAATTGTTAATTTTCCCATGATGCAACATTCAGACATAAAACTGATCGGGCAGACCAAACCGTAAGTCGTGGAGACTTGAAACTTTGGGGGCTGATAGTACTCACACCGCCTACAGCGTCACCAAGGCCCGCCCCGATCGGCCTGACGGGGGCGCTACAGCGGGCAAAAGTACGAAACGGCTCATAACTCATCAACCGTGAGGCGTAGGCTCAAGTGTCTTATATCGCTGGAATCCTTGGCTCGAGGCGGACCAGATGCATGCCTCGGATTTGCTCGTCACCCTGGGAAAATTTTAGGGTATTTGGGGTTTTTCCAAAAACCTACTTTCGCGAACTAGTCCTAGGTTTTTGGCCCGACCGGAACCAAACCAGTGCGGCAAGATTCTCTGGAGTCTGATTGTCAATAATTATCAAAAAAAAGTGTAAATTTCGCTTCACGGTCCCTAAGGGCCGCCAAAATGTTCGAAGTGGGAGGAGCCCATTTTGCTTAATTGGCTATAACTCGTGAACGGAACGAGATTTTTGCACCAAACTCAGCACACGCATGTACGAGCTCATTCTGTGGTCACGTGAAAAAGGGCGCAGCGACTGGCCACTTGGTGGCGCTATAACTGTTAAAAGGGTGTCAAAATGATGTATTTCTATGGAAAAAACACATGAAATGGCTGAAAGCGGCCATCTTGCTGTCTGATTTGCATACAAGCTCACAAAATCGGGCATGCGCATGCGTCACGTGATCCTGAAGAAGCTTGAAAACTTTCATGGACGTCGGGCCATTGGTGGCGCTTTAACTGTCATAAAGGTGAGAAGGCCTCTGTATTACCCTATGCAAAATGACATTTAAATGACTGAAAAATGGGGGGAAAAGAGCAGAGCTTCACCAAATTAGCTGAGCACATGCGCCATATTATTCTAAAGAAGCGTGCAAACTTTTATGGAGATCGGGCCATCAGTGGGGGTGTCACAGTTTAAAAGGTAAAAAAAAAAAATGCACCACATTTCCATGATAAATGAGCTAAAAGGGCAACAAACGTTCTTTTTCCTCTCCGAGGCACATGTTAGAGGGCTGGATAAAGTTTTTGGAACGCAGCAGCGCAGACGGCAAGCGCCTAGACCCTATAGTTTTTTTTTTAGAGGCCTTTTTGTGGCCCTTTTTTAGCCACTTATTAGGGGTTCAAGCACTTCAGTGCTGAACACCTATTGTAATTGTTAATTTTCCCATGATGCAACATTCAGACATAAAACTGATCGGGCAGACCAAACCGTAAGTCGTGGAGACTTGAAACTTTGGGGGCTGATAGTACTCACACCGCCTACAGCGTCACCAAGGCCCGCCCCGATCGGCCTGACGGGGGCGCTACAGCGGGCAAAAGTACGAAACGGCTCATAACTCATCAACCGTGAGGCGTAGGCTCAAGTGTCTTATATCGCTGGAATCCTTGGCTCGAGGCGGACCAGATGCATGCCTCGGATTTGCTCGTCACCCTGGGAAAATTTTAGGGTATTTGGGGTTTTTCCAAAAACCTACTTTCGCGAACTAGTCCTAGGTTTTTGGCCCGACCGGAACCAAACCAGTGCGGCAAGATTCTCTGGAGTCTGATTGTCAATAATTATCAAAAAAAAGTGTAAATTTCGCTTCACGGTCCCTAAGGGCCGCCAAAATGTTCGAAGTGGGAGGAGCCCATTTTGCTTAATTGGCTATAACTCGTGAACGGAACGAGATTTTTGCACCAAACTCAGCACACGCATGTACGAGCTCATTCTGTGGTCACGTGAAAAAGGGCGCAGCGACTGGCCACTTGGTGGCGCTATAACTGTTAAAAGGGTGTCAAAATGATGTATTTCTATGGAAAAAACACATGAAATGGCTGAAAGCGGCCATCTTGCTGTCTGATTTGCATACAAGCTCACAAAATCGGGCATGCGCATGCGTCACGTGATCCTGAAGAAGCTTGAAAACTTTCATGGACGTCGGGCCATTGGTGGCGCTTTAACTGTCATAAAGGTGAGAAGGCCTCTGTATTACCCTATGCAAAATGACATTTAAATGACTGAAAAATGGGGGGAAAAGAGCAGAGCTTCACCAAATTAGCTGAGCACATGCGCCATATTATTCTAAAGAAGCGTGCAAACTTTTATGGAGATCGGGCCATCAGTGGGGGTGTCACAGTTTAAAAGGTAAAAAAAAAAAATGCACCACATTTCCATGATAAATGAGCTAAAAGGGCAACAAACGTTCTTTTTCCTCTCCGAGGCACATGTTAGAAGGCTGGATAAAGTTTTTGGAACGCAGCAGCGCAGACGGCAAGCGCCTAGACCCTATAGTTTTTTTTTTAGAGGCCTTTTTGTGGCCCTTTTTTAGCCACTTATTAGGGGTTCAAGCACTTCAGTGCTGAACACCTATTGTAATTGTTAATTTTCCCATGATGCAACATTCAGACATAAAACTGATCGGGCAGACCAAACCGTAAGTCGTGGAGACTTGAAACTTTGGGGGCTGATAGTACTCACACCGCCTACAGCGTCACCAAGGCCCGCCCCGATCGGCCTGACGGGGGCGCTACAGCGGGCAAAAGTACGAAACGGCTCATAACTCATCAACCGTGAGGCGTAGGCTCAAGTGTCTTATATCGCTGGAATCCTTGGCTCGAGGCGGACCAGATGCATGCCTCGGATTTGCTCGTCACCCTGGGAAAATTTTAGGGTATTTGGGGTTTTTCCAAAAACCTACTTTCGCGAACTAGTCCTAGGTTTTTGGCCCGACCGGAACCAAACCAGTGCGGCAAGATTCTCTGGAGTCTGATTGTCAATAATTATCAAAAAAAAGTGTAAATTTCGCTTCACGGTCCCTAAGGGCCGCCAAAATGTTCGAAGTGGGAGGAGCCCATTTTGCTTAATTGGCTATAACTCGTGAACGGAACGAGATTTTTGCACCAAACTCAGCACACGCATGTACGAGCTCATTCTGTGGTCACGTGAAAAAGGGCGCAGCGACTGGCCACTTGGTGGCGCTATAACTGTTAAAAGGGTGTCAAAATGATGTATTTCTATGGAAAAAACACATGAAATGGCTGAAAGCGGCCATCTTGCTGTCTGATTTGCATACAAGCTCACAAAATCGGGCATGCGCATGCGTCACGTGATCCTGAAGAAGCTTGAAAACTTTCATGGACGTCGGGCCATTGGTGGCGCTTTAACTGTCATAAAGGTGAGAAGGCCTCTGTATTACCCTATGCAAAATGACATTTAAATGACTGAAAAATGGGGGGAAAAGAGCAGAGCTTCACCAAATTAGCTGAGCACATGCGCCATATTATTCTAAAGAAGCGTGCAAACTTTTATGGAGATCGGGCCATCAGTGGGGGTGTCACAGTTTAAAAGGTAAAAAAAAAAAATGCACCACATTTCCATGATAAATGAGCTAAAAGGGCAACAAACGTTCTTTTTCCTCTCCGAGGCACATGTTAGAAGGCTGGATAAAGTTTTTGGAACGCAGCAGCGCAGACGGCAAGCGCCTAGACCCTATAGTTTTTTTTTTAGAGGCCTTTTTGTGGCCCTTTTTTAGCCACTTATTAGGGGTTCAAGCACTTCAGTGCTGAACACCTATTGTAATTGTTAATTTTCCCATGATGCAACATTCAGACATAAAACTGATCGGGCAGACCAAACCGTAAGTCGTGGAGACTTGAAACTTTGGGGGCTGATAGTACTCACACCGCCTACAGCGTCACCAAGGCCCGCCCCGATCGGCCTGACGGGGGCGCTACAGCGGGCAAAAGTACGAAACGGCTCATAACTCATCAACCGTGAGGCGTAGGCTCAAGTGTCTTATATCGCTGGAATCCTTGGCTCGAGGCGGACCAGATGCATGCCTCGGATTTGCTCGTCACCCTGGGAAAATTTTAGGGTATTTGGGGTTTTTCCAAAAACCTACTTTCGCGAACTAGTCCTAGGTTTTTGGCCCGACCGGAACCAAACCAGTGCGGCAAGATTCTCTGGAGTCTGATTGTCAATAATTATCAAAAAAAAGTGTAAATTTCGCTTCACGGTCCCTAAGGGCCGCCAAAATGTTCGAAGTGGGAGGAGCCCATTTTGCTTAATTGGCTATAACTCGTGAACGGAACGAGATTTTTGCACCAAACTCAGCACACGCATGTACGAGCTCATTCTGTGGTCACGTGAAAAAGGGCGCAGCGACTGGCCACTTGGTGGCGCTATAACTGTTAAAAGGGTGTCAAAATGATGTATTTCTATGGAAAAAACACATGAAATGGCTGAAAGCGGCCATCTTGCTGTCTGATTTGCATACAAGCTCACAAAATCGGGCATGCGCATGCGTCACGTGATCCTGAAGAAGCTTGAAAACTTTCATGGACGTCGGGCCATTGGTGGCGCTTTAACTGTCATAAAGGTGAGAAGGCCTCTGTATTACCCTATGCAAAATGACATTTAAATGACTGAAAAATGGGGGGAAAAGAGCAGAGCTTCACCAAATTAGCTGAGCACATGCGCCATATTATTCTAAAGAAGCGTGCAAACTTTTATGGAGATCGGGCCATCAGTGGGGGTGTCACAGTTTAAAAGGTAAAAAAAAAAAATGCACCACATTTCCATGATAAATGAGCTAAAAGGGCAACAAACGTTCTTTTTCCTCTCCGAGGCACATGTTAGAAGGCTGGATAAAGTTTTTGGAACGCAGCAGCGCAGACGGCAAGCGCCTAGACCCTATAGTTTTTTTTTTAGAGGCCTTTTTGTGGCCCTTTTTTAGCCACTTATTAGGGGTTCAAGCACTTCAGTGCTGAACACCTATTGTAATTGTTAATTTTCCCATGATGCAACATTCAGACATAAAACTGATCGGGCAGACCAAACCGTAAGTCGTGGAGACTTGAAACTTTGGGGGCTGATAGTACTCACACCGCCTACAGCGTCACCAAGGCCCGCCCCGATCGGCCTGACGGGGGCGCTACAGCGGGCAAAAGTACGAAACGGCTCATAACTCATCAACCGTGAGGCGTAGGCTCAAGTGTCTTATATCGCTGGAATCCTTGGCTCGAGGCGGACCAGATGCATGCCTCGGATTTGCTCGTCACCCTGGGAAAATTTTAGGGTATTTGGGGTTTTTCCAAAAACCTACTTTCGCGAACTAGTCCTAGGTTTTTGGCCCGACCGGAACCAAACCAGTGCGGCAAGATTCTCTGGAGTCTGATTGTCAATAATTATCAAAAAAAAGTGTAAATTTCGCTTCACGGTCCCTAAGGGCCGCCAAAATGTTCGAAGTGGGAGGAGCCCATTTTGCTTAATTGGCTATAACTCGTGAACGGAACGAGATTTTTGCACCAAACTCAGCACACGCATGTACGAGCTCATTCTGTGGTCACGTGAAAAAGGGCGCAGCGACTGGCCACTTGGTGGCGCTATAACTGTTAAAAGGGTGTCAAAATGATGTATTTCTATGGAAAAAACACATGAAATGGCTGAAAGCGGCCATCTTGCTGTCTGATTTGCATACAAGCTCACAAAATCGGGCATGCGCATGCGTCACGTGATCCTGAAGAAGCTTGAAAACTTTCATGGACGTCGGGCCATTGGTGGCGCTTTAACTGTCATAAAGGTGAGAAGGCCTCTGTATTACCCTATGCAAAATGACATTTAAATGACTGAAAAATGGGGGGAAAAGAGCAGAGCTTCACCAAATTAGCTGAGCACATGCGCCATATTATTCTAAAGAAGCGTGCAAACTTTTATGGAGATCGGGCCATCAGTGGGGGTGTCACAGTTTAAAAGGTAAAAAAAAAAAATGCACCACATTTCCATGATAAATGAGCTAAAAGGGCAACAAACGTTCTTTTTCCTCTCCGAGGCACATGTTAGAAGGCTGGATAAAGTTTTTGGAACGCAGCAGCGCAGACGGCAAGCGCCTAGACCCTATAGTTTTTTTTTTAGAGGCCTTTTTGTGGCCCTTTTTTAGCCACTTATTAGGGGTTCAAGCACTTCAGTGCTGAACACCTATTGTAATTGTTAATTTTCCCATGATGCAACATTCAGACATAAAACTGATCGGGCAGACCAAACCGTAAGTCGTGGAGACTTGAAACTTTGGGGGCTGATAGTACTCACACCGCCTACAGCGTCACCAAGGCCCGCCCCGATCGGCCTGACGGGGGCGCTACAGCGGGCAAAAGTACGAAACGGCTCATAACTCATCAACCGTGAGGCGTAGGCTCAAGTGTCTTATATCGCTGGAATCCTTGGCTCGAGGCGGACCAGATGCATGCCTCAGATTTGCTTGCCCTTCGGGCGCCAATTTTGAGTAAATTGAGGTTTTTTGAAAAAACTACTTTTGCGAATTACTCCTAGATTTTTTGCCCGATCGAAACCAAACCAATGCAGAAATATTCTCTGGACAGAGACTATCAATAATCATCAAAAAAATTCTTAATTTAAATTCACGGTCGCTAAGGGAAATCAAAATGTTTGATGGCACCAGGGCCACTTTTACTAAAACAATTATAACTCGTGAATGGAAAGAGATATTTTCGCTAATCTTGGGAAACGTGTTTATGAGCTCAATCTGAGATTACTTGAAAAAAATCGCGACGATTGGCCACTTGGTGGCGCTACAACATGGAAAAAAATTTATGAAAATGGCTATAAACGCACCCAACCGTTAGTCCTTTGAAATCCTCAATCCTTCCCGAGTCCAACAATACCAAATATGCCAGGTTTCTCCTTATAGTTTGTGTATCATTGTCATTAAGCACTTAAAAAACTTGCAATTATCTTCGAAACCGATAGTCCAAATTTCTTGAAATTTGAAAACATAGATCAATAGCTAAACAATAACGCCCAAATGTCACAATTAAGATAGGAACTGACAAAAATAAATAAACAAATAAAAATTTTAAATCATTGTCACCCATGGATCATTTTTATTCTCTCATAAACAGAACTGTCTAAACTTCAAAACAAAATGAGATATTTACAACAAATTTGACAGACATGCATGGGCACACTTTGAGGACACTTGAAGTGGTGGAGATCAGGCAAGATGTGGTGCTATAACTGTCAAAAAAACTTTCCTCAGTAAATTGCCTGTATTGGCTGTAAATGGTATTTTCCATCAATGTTATAAGTTTATTTGTTTATTTGGATCCCCATTAGCCTCTTTCTAGGCAGTGGCTACTCTTCCTGGGGTCCCAAAAAGTAAATCATACAAAACTACATTTAATCAACAACAATAAAAAGTCAAGTCAATGAAACGCACTAACCCATCATCCATTCCAAATATCAAAATCAACAATTTAATATATTTTGCCATTAAATATTCCTTTGAATATTTTTTTAAAACTAATTTTTCTTGTAAAAATGTGTGATATCAATAGTAAATGATTCCATATTTTCATTCCTCTATACATTACTGTCCGTTGGTTTCCAGTGGTTTTCGAAACAGGAAATAAAAAACATTCCTTTTATTCATGCCTGGTGTAAAAAAATATGACTAGTACTATTATACAAAAGTTGAGAGTACAGCGCATTAGGAACTCTAGACACAGAAATATTTCTTATAAAATAAAGCAGAGAGACAATCCTTCACCAGTTCATTCTCAGTATATTAGCTCTTCTATAACAGTTTAAATTCAGTCCTGTCGCTCTGTTCTGGACAAATTTATTTTTTCAATTACATCCATTTTTTTTATTTACTTGATGCACTGGTAAAAACCACTGGGCAAAAACACGCGATTCGTCCAATCACTGATTGTGCTGCAGTGACTGCCACCCCTGAGAGCCAACAGTAGCGGCATATTCTTAAGGCCCGCCCACTGTTCGCGCAGGCGCTGCTGCTGTCAGCATGATGAGAGAACAGAATAGATCAGATGAGACAGCAGCACGGAAACTTTCTTCAGAAACTCCTTGTACTAAATGATCATCATAATCTATCGGGAACTGTGATTGTGTGCACTTGGAAACTTTGGATGCATCAACTTGTCGTCAGAGAAAGGTGTAAAAGGTGAAATCGGAGTAAAGATTTATAGTGTGATAATCTTTATTGAACAATCTTCTTTAATTGAATATGTGATGCAGTCTCGTTTTGGTGAGTGACTTTTTTTTGTCATATGTTATCTTATGACAGATATCTATTTCAGAAATGATTTGATATGAGCTGAGTTGACTAGGCCGCAGTCACAGCGCGAGCTGAACTAGTTAGCCGTGTGCTAAAGCTACCGCGTGTAGCTAACATCTTTGTATCATGAGTTGTGACAGTGACTGTTTTATGAGTGTCGAATCGATGTGTTAAATAAATTTGGATTAATGTGTCATTTGAGCTGTGCATGTCATTTGTTACTGAAATGTTGAGTCAGAAATTAATTATTGTACGTTTGCCTTGTGTTTTCCAAGGCTGCGTTTTCTTGTTCTCTATTGTTTTTCCCTATGTGAACGTGATCGGCAAGTGTATCCTGTTTTGTGCCATAAATAATCCTGTGAAGGTGAATCGCCTGCCTAGTGGATGCAATTACATGCACAAATGCTAACCAGTGCCCATGGACCTGTTTCCCATTTGAACTGTAATTTGAAACCATCAACTGGTAGGATAACTACAATTTTCTTTTGTTTGTTTTTGTTTTTTATATTTATGTGTTGCTATATAAATAAGTGTTACGATGTGTATAGCATGCACAAAAATCAAGGACATTTTTTGTAACGAATGTAGCGAAAACTAAACAGCGTCTCTGCGCATTGAAAGGCTGTCACTCAGTGCACAATCACATTGTTACAGCAACGGATTGTCTTTGAGTCATTAAACCGTACATGTACAAACATGTTCAAAAACACTGATTCGTTAAAAAGATAGATGTGATGAAACTAGGTGGTAATTATTTTTAACTTTAAGCTCCACTTTCGAACTTCACCTAATTTAATCGAAGCTTTTAGGCTGTTGAATCATTAAAAAGAAACAAGTCGGTGATGTCTGTTTTCATTTACTAACTCTCTATTGTTCTTATTTGTCACTCATCTTTCTGAAACAAACTACAAAGAGAACTTTTTAATTTATCAATATAATTTTCTCTTTGAATCAGAACAAAATTGTCAACTATTTGCTCTCCTGTTGCACCATTTCCTCCCTCCAGTAGATGATCCTTGCTTCTGATTTAATTATGCCCTACCGAATACTATATCTAGGTGTAGCACATCAAGTCAAGTTGCGCACTACATGCTACACAGTGTTGTGTAGGGCTGGGTTTCGATTCAAATTTCAAGAATCGATTCGATTCCGATTCTCAAGATCTTGAATCGATTATCATTATTCGATCCGATCTGATCCGATCTTCGAGATTTAGATAATGTTAATTTCCGCCATGATAAATTTTCCACCATTTTGAATTTTGTCAACAACGTACTTTTACTAACTAGTCCTAGGTTTTTCGCCCGATCGGAACCAAACCAGTGCAGAAATGTATAGAAATCCTATAAATGTTAAACAGCTTTAAAACCATGTATTTCCTATGTTACATTGCCTTTATTGGCTGTAAATGGTCTTTTCCATCTATTTTGTCAGTGGTTACATGCTTGCTAAATAAAACTTAATAGATTTTAAAGCTTTTGTGCTTTAAGGCCTTAAAGGCCTTAACTGCTTGAACCCCGATAAATGCTGCTTGCAGCTTTAATTATTATTAGGGGTTCAAGCACGAAGTGCTGAAACCCTATTGTAATTGTGCTGATTTTTATTATTAGGGGTTCAAGCACGAAGTGCTGAAACCCTATTGTAATTGTGCTGATTTTTATTATTAGGGGTTCAAGCATGAAATGCTGAAACCCTATTGTAATTGTGCTGATTTTTAGGGGTTCAAGCACGAAGTGCTGAAACCCTATTGTAATTGTACTGATTTTTATTATTATTATTATTATTATTAGGGGTTCAAGCACGAAGTGCTGAAACCCTATTGTAATTGTGCTGATTTTTATTATTATTATTATTATTATTATTCTGCCGTAAAACGCATCGTGCAGCCCAAACCGTAAGAGCTGGAACTTTGAAACTTTGACAGATGGTAGTACAAAAATCGAGGAAAGGTTCAGAGATTATGACCCCGATTGGCCCATAGGTGGCGCTATAACAACCAAAAGCGCGAAACTGCTCATAACTCCTAGACCGTATGTCGTAGACTCAAGTGTCTTATATCATTGGAAAGCTGGACGCCTGACGAACAAAACGTATATCTCCGATTTCATTTCCGCCATGATAGATTTTCCGCCATTTTGAATTTTGTCAAAAATCTACTTTTGCGAACTAGTCCCTGGTTTTTTGCCCGATTGGAACCAAACTAGTGCAGAAATGTTCTCTGGAGACTGAATATCAATAATTATCGAAAAAAAGTGGAAATTTCGATTCACGGTCGCTAAGGGGCGCCAAAACGTACGTTGTGGGAGGGGCCTATTTTACTAAAATGGCTATAACTCCCGATGTAAATGAGGTATCTTCACCAAACTTGGTACACATGTGTATGAGCTTACTCTGGGGTCACAGTAAAAAAATCGCGACGATTGGCCTCATGGTGGCGCTATAAAATGAATAAAACATAAAACAGGCTATAACCACCTGACCGTTAGTCCGATTGACTTGAAAATTGGTATGCAGTGTCTTGGTCCAAGGTGCCATGTATGTGTATGAGGACATTGGCGTATCTCAAAAAACATGGCCGCCATCGGCCAACGAAGTTTGAGCACCTATTAGACAAGGTTAACGGAGGCCGATCGGAACGAAACTCAATGGGCATGTTCGGCTCATGGCCCTAAAGGTCTGTAAGAATTTTGAAAGAAATCGGCCACTAGTTGGCGCTAACGAGTTTTACGGCTCTGTAATCACATGGTGTTACAAATATCCACACAATATGCATATCATTTGATAGATCTCCTCATCCTGAACAACTTTGCCTCAAGAACCATTGCTGTCAATCAAACTGTTCATTAATTATTCATTAATATGTTAAAAACCTTCTTTTGCGAACTAGTCCTAGGTTTTTTGCCCGATCGGAACCAGACCAGTCTAGGACAATTCTCTGGACTCTCTAGATCAATAATTATCAAAAAAAAGTTGAACTTTTGCATTTGGATGGCTGTAATAGGGTAATTTATAAAATGGGCGTGTCAAAATACATTAAAAAGCCTATAAATCCTAAATAAAAACTCAGAACTTCACAAAAATTGGTCAGCATATGTGACATAACATCATTAACAAGCATGAAAAATTCTATGGAGATCGGACAATAGGTGGCGCTATAACTGTTAAAAAGCTTTAAAATCATATATTTCCTATGGTAAACTGCCTGTATTGGCTGTAAATGGTCTTTTCTATCTCTGATCATATAATTTTCATATCATAATGTTCAAAACTAGTGCAATACAATTCTCTGGACTCACTAGATCAATAATTGTCAGAAAAAGTTGAACTACTTCATTTGGATAGTTATAATAGGTTCACTTCAAAATCTGGCCTTTACCAAGTGTCCCCGAAAGCCTATATCTCTTTAATCAATGCTCAGACCTTCTTAAAAACAAGTCAGAACGTGTGAAATATCACCCTGAACAAGCATGAAAATTTTCAGACAGATCGGACAAAATTTGCCTCTATAACAGTTAAAAAGGTGAAAATGATATGAATTAATGGCATGTTAAGCCAATAAGTGGTATTTTACTGCCCCCTGCTGTTTAAAATAGTCATTTTCTCATATTGGTATTGGTATCAGCCATGGTAAATCATGATAAATGATGGTGTGTGTGTGTGTGTGTGTGTGTGTGTGTGTGTGTGTGTGTGTGTGTGTGTGTGTGTGTGTGTGTGTGTGTGTGTGGTACAAATATAACAAAGGTTTTATTTTCCAACATGAAAACAAACATAACAGAGTGCTAGTGCACAAACAATAACCGACAATGATAATGGATGAGAGGGGAACTTAAATACACAGATCAAGACAAGGACAACAGGTGACGGTTATGATGATGAGGAGCAGGTGATGATGAGGAGGGTGATGAGGAGCAGGTGCAGGTGATGACGACAGATGGTGAATGTGATGAAGACAGAAGGTGAATGTGATGAAGGTGAATGTGACACCAATATCACTGAAACATTTGTGTGTGTGTGTGTGTGTGTGTGTGTGTGTGTAGCATTATTGTGTGTAGCATATGTAGCAAGTATGCATTATTGAGTTAACATGGAAAAACTGGTTTGCTTTAGTGCAGAAAAATGGTCAAAATCATGAGGTTTAAAGTGAAAGTGAGCCAATAAGTGGTCTTCTACTGCCCTCTGCTGGCCATTGTACTTATTAATTAAATTTTTCCACATGTGCTTGCATTTATACTTGAATACACACTAAATATCACTTATATAGCAATAACTATTATAACACAATCATATTTTGTCAGTGTTAATCACTTTATTTGCACTGACACTTCAAATAATTGCTAGTAATGTGGTAAATCATGGTAAATCATGGTTAACTATGCTGTGTGTGTGTGTGTGTGTGTGTGTGTGTGTGTGTGTGTGTGTGTGTGTGTGTGTGTGTGTGTGTGTGTGTGTGTAAGCATGCATTGAGTTAACATGGATAAACTGGTTTGCTTTAGTGCAGAAAACTGGTTTAAAGTGAAAGTGAGCCAATAAGTGGTCTTCTACTGCCCTCTGCTGGCCATTCTACTTATTAATGAAATATTTCAACATGTGCTTGCATTCATACTTGAATACACACTAAAAAAATCACTTATATAGCAATAACTATTATAACACAATCATATTTTGTCAGTGTTAATCACTTTATTTGCACTGACACTTCAAATAATTGCTAGTAATGTGATAAATCAGGCTAGAAACATGGTAAATCAAAGTAAATAATACTAGATTGTCGTTTATCTCCTGGTAAATAATACTAGAACGTGGTATATCATGGTAAATCATGGTTAACTATGCTGTGTGTGTATGTGTGTGTGTGTGTGTGTGTGTGTGTGTGTGTGTGTGTGTGTGTGTGTGTGTGTGTGTGTGTGTGTGTGTAAGCATGCATTGAGTTAACATGGAAAAACTGGTTTGCTTTAGTGCAGAAAACTGGTTTAAAGTGAAAGTGAGCCAATAAGTGGTCTTCTAGTGCCCTCTGCTGGCCATTCTACTTAATAATGAAATATTTTACATGTGCTTTTGCATTCATACTTGGACACACACTAAAAATCACGTATATAACTAACTATTATAACACAATAATATTTTGTCAGTGTTCATCACCTCATTTGCACTGACACTTCACATAATTGCTAGTAATGTGGTTAATCATGCTAGAAACATTGTAAATCATAGTAAATAATACTGAAATGAGGTGTATCAAGGTAAATCATGCTAGAATCCTAATAAATCATTCTGGAACATGGTATATGATAGTAAATCATGCTAGAATCATATTAAATAATTCTAGAATGTGGCAAATCGTTGTGGGAGGAGCCTATTTTACTCAAATGGCTATAACTCAAGAAGTAAATGAGATATCTTCACCAAACTCAGTACACATGTGTATGGGTTCAATTTGAGGTCACAGTAAACAATTTTATGGAGATCGGACCATAGGTGGCGCTATAACTGTTAAAAAGCTTTAAAACCATATATATCCCATGGCAAATTGCCTGTATTGGCTGTAAATGGTCTTTTCCATCTATTATGTCAGTGGTTACATGCTTGCTAAATAAATCTTAATAACTTTTGATGCTTTTGTGCTTAAATGCCTTAAAGGCCTTAACTGCTTGAACCCCGATAAATGCTGCTTGCAGCTTTAATTATTATTATTATTTTTCTTCTGCCGTAAAACTCATCGTGCAGCCCAAACCGTAAGAGCTGGAGCTTTGAAACTTTGCCAGATGGTAGTACAAAAATCGAGGAGAGGTTCAGAGAATATGACCCCAATTGGCCCATAGGTGGCGCTATAGCAACCAAAAGCGCGAAACTGCTCATAACTCCTAGACCGTATGACGTAGACTCAAGTGTCTTATATCACTGGAAAGCTGGAAACCTGAAGGTCAAAACGTATATCTCCGATTTCATTTCCTGTATGCAAATTGTCCGCCATTTTGAATTTAGTTAAAAACCTACTTTTGCGAACTAGTCCTAGGTTTTTTGTCCAATTGGATCCAAAACAGTGCAGAAATGTTCTCTGGAGTCTGAATATCAATAATTATCGAAAAAAAGTCGAAATTTCGATTCCTGATCGCCGGGGGGTGATAAATTAATGTTGTGGGAGGAGCCTATTTTACTAAAATGGCTATAACTCGAGAATGAAATTAGATATCTTCACCAAACTTGGTGCACATGTGTATGAGTTCAATCTGGGGTCACAGTAAAAAAATCGCGACGATTGATTACTAGGTGGCGCTATAACATGAAAAAAACATGAAAACGGCTATGACCACGTGACCGTTAGTCCGATTGACTTGAAAATTGGTATGCAGTGTCTTGGTCCAAGGTACCATGTATGTCTATGAGGACATTGGCGTATCTCGAAAAACATGGCCGCCATCGACCAATGAAATTTGAGCACCTATTAGACAAGGTTAACGGAGGCCGATCGGAACGAAACTCGATGGGCATGTTCGACTCATGGCCCTAGAGGTCTCTAAGAGTTTTGAAAGAAATCGGCCACTAGTTGGCGCTAACGAGTTTTATGGCTCTGTAATCACGTGGTGTTACACTTATCGTCACAAAATGCATATCATCTGATAGATCTGCTCATGCTGAACAACTTTGCCTCAAGAACTAATGCTGTCAATTAAACCGTTTATTAAATATTTGTAATTATGTTAAAAACCTACTTTTGCAAACTAGTCCTAGGTTTTTCGCCCGATCGAAACCAGACCAGTCTAGGACAATTCTCTGGACACTCTAGATCAATAATTATCAAAAAAAAGTTGAACTTTTGCATGTAGATGGCTGTAATAGGGTCATTTAGAAAAGGGGCATGGCAAAAAAACACTAAAAAGCCTATAAATCCTAAATGAAAACTCAGAACTTCACAAAAATTGGTGAGCATATGTGACATAACATCATTAACAAGCATGCCAATTTTTATGGAGATCGGACCATAGGTGGCGCTATAACTGCTAAAAAGCTTTAAAACCATATATTTCCTATGGTATTTCCTGTAAATGGTCTTTTCCATCTATTATGTCAGTAGTTACATGCTTGCTAAATAAAACTTAATCACTTTTGATGCTTTTGTGCTTAAAGGCCTTAACTGCTTGAACCCCGATAAATGCTGCTTGCAGCTTTAATTAGGGGTTCAAGCACGAAGTGCTGAAACCCTATTGTAATTGTGCTGATTTTTAGGGGTTCAAGCACGAAGTGCTGAAACCCTATTGTAATTGTGCTGATTTTTATTATTATTATTATTATTATTATTCTGCCGTAAAACGCATCGTGCAGCCCAAACCGTAAGGGCTAGAGCTTTGAAACTTTGCCATATGGTAGTACAAAAATCGAGGAGAGGTTATCAAATTATGACCCCGATTGGCCCATAGGTGGCGCTATAGCAACCAAAAGCGCGAAACTGCTCATAACTCCTAGACCGTAAGTCATAGACTCAAGTGTCTTATATCATTGGAAAGCTGGACGCCTGACGAACAAAACGTATATCTCCGATTTTATTTCCGCCATGATAGATTTTCCGCCATTTTGAATTTTGTCGAAAATCTACTTTTGCGAACTAGTCCCTGGTTTTTTGCCCGATCGGAACCAAACCAGTGCAGAATTGTTCTCTGGAGTCTGAATATCAATAATTATCAAAAAAAAGTTGAAATTTCGATTCACGGTCGCTAGGGGGTGCAAAATTAACGTTGTGGGAGGAGCCTATTTTACTAAAATGGCTATAACTCCAGAAGTAAAAGAGGTATTTTAACCAAACCTGGTACACATGTGTAAGACGTCAATATGAGGTCACGGTAAAAAAATCGCGGCGATTGGTCACATGGTGGCGCTATAACATGAAAAAAACATAAAACAGGCTATAACCACCTGACCGTTAGTCCGATTGACTTGAAAATTGGTATGCAGTGTCTTGGTCCAAGGTGCCATGTATGTCTATGAGGACATTGGTGTATCTCAAAAAACATGGCCGCCATCGGCCAATGAAGTTTGAGCACCTATTAGACAAGGTTAACGGAGGCCTATCGGAACGAAACTCGGTGGGCATGTTCGACTCATGGCCCTAGAGGTCTGTAAGAATTTTAAAAGAAATCGGCCACTAGTTGGCGCTAACGAGTTTTATGGCTCTGTAATCACGTGGTGTTACACTTATTGTCACAAAATGCATACCATTTGATAGATCTCCTCTTGTTGAACAACTTTGCCTCAAGAACCATTGCTGTCAATCAAACCGTTCATTAAATATTCGTAATTATGTTAAAAACCTACTTTTGCGAACTAGTCCTAGGTTTTTCGCCCGATCAGAACCAAACGAGTCTAGGACAATTCTATGGACTCTCAAGATCAATAATTATCAAAAAAAAGTTGAACTTTTGCATTTTTCGCATGGGTATATTGGGTCATAAAGAAAATGGGCGTGGCAAAATGCACTCAAAAGCCTATAAATCCTAAACAAAAACTCAGAACTTCACGAAAATTGGTGAGCTTATGTGCCATAACATCATTAACAAGCATGCAAAATTTCATGGAGATCGGACTATAGATGGTGCTATAACTGTTAAAAAGCTTTAAAAAACACATATTTCCTATGGTAAATTGCCTGTATTGGCTGTAAATGGACTTTTCCATCTATTATTTCAGTGGTTAAAAGCTTTCTAAATAAATCTTAATGTCTTAAATGCTTATGTGCCTAAAGGCCTTAAATGCTTGAACCCCGATAAATGCTGCTTGCAGCTTTAATTATTATTATTTTTCTTCTGCCGTAAAACGCATCGTGCAGCCCAAACCGTAAGAGCTGGAACCTTGAAACTTTGCCAGATGGTAGTACAAAAATCGAGGAGAGGTTATCAAATTATGACCCCGATTGGCCCATAGGTGGCGCTATAGCAACCAAAAGCGCGAAACTGCTCAGAACTCCTAGACCGTATGTCGTAGACTCAAGTGTCTTATATCATTGGAAAGCTGGACGCTTGACGAACAAAACGTATATCTCCGATTTCATTTCCGCCATGATAGATTTTCCGCCATTTTGAATTTTGTCAAAAACCTACTTTTGCGAACTAGTCCCTGGTTTTTCGCCCGATCGGAACCAAACCAGTGCAGAAATGTTCTCTAGAAACTGAAGATCAATAATTATCGAAAAAAAGTCGAAATTTCGATTCACGGACGCTAAGGGGCGCCAAAACGTACGTTGTGGGAGGGGCCTATTTTACAAAAATGGCTATAACTCCAGAAGTAAATGAGGTATCTTCACCAAACTCGGTACACATATGTATGAGCTCAATATGAGGTAACAGTAAAAAAATCGCGGCGATTTGCCACATGGTGGCGCTATAATATGAAAAAAACATAAAACAGGCTTTAACCACCTGACCGTTAGTCCGATTGACTTGAAAATTGGTATGCCGTGTCTTGGTCCAAGGTGTCATGTATGTGTATGAGGACATTGGCGTATCTAAAAAAACATGGCCGCCATCGGCCAATGAAGTTTGAGCACCTATTAGACAAGGTTAACGGAGGCCGATCGGAACGAAACTCGGTGGGCATGTTCTACTCATGGCCCTAGAGGTCTGTAAGAGTTTTGAAAGAAATCGGCCACTAGTTGGCGCTAACGAGATTTATGGCTCTGTAATCACGTGGTGTTACACTTATTGTCACAAAATGGATACCATTTGATAGATCTCCTCTTGTTGAACAACTTTGCCTCAAGAACCATTGCTGTCAATCAAACCGTTCATTAAATATTCGTAATTATGTTAAAAACCTACTTTTGCGAACTAGTCCTAGGTTTTTCGCCCGATCGGAACCAAACCAGTCTAGGACAATTCTATGGACTCTCTAGGTCAATAATTATCAAAAAAAAGTTGAACTTTTGCATTTTTCGCATGGCTAACAGGGTCATTTAGAAAATGGGCGTGGTAAAATGCACTCAAAAGCCTATAAATCCTAAACGAAAACTCAGAACTTGGTGTCTTCTATCTTTTATCATATAATGTTCATATCATAATGTTCAAAACCAGTGCAGCACAATTCTCTGAACTCTCTAGATCAATAATTATCAGAAAAAAAGTTTAACTTCTTCAAAAGGTGATTTTATATGAATATAATGACATATTAAGCCAATAAGTGGTATTTTACTGCCCCCTGCTGTCATTTCATCATACTACTCCCTAATATTGTTATAAAATTCATATTTAGACTTTATAAAATCATTATTTTAACATTTACAATCACATTTTGTCAAAACTCATCTATTGAGTATTACTATTGACAATTGTGTTACACTGAGATATGGAAATGGACGAAAGTAAATGAATGAAATGAAACGAAAGTATAACGGCATTTAAGCCACGCCCCCGAATACAAATTCATTCATAACTCGAAAACGGAAAGTCGTTGCGCGCTCAAATTTTGATGGTGAGGACCTCTCCGGGCTCTTGATCGAAACGTGTCGTCGCGGGCCTCGGGAGCGCGCCCCCCGCGCATCGCGAATCCGCGGGACCCCCGATTTTGAACGGCCATTACTCCCGACCCAGACCACCCCGAACATTGTGTGAGAGCTCGTTGGAAAGGGCGCGTCCTTGGCTAGCTTCGATTCAAATGTGGTGTTATTTGCCCTGGGCATTCCAGAGATAATAGCCCGAACAGATATGCCTTATAACAGTCATAACTCCCAGCCCCAATCGCCCAAAAACACCTTGATGGTCTCATTCAACAGGGCTCCTCAAGCACTATCTATGCTCTGAGTTTCAGAATTTTTCGCCTTTTGGTTCCTGAGATATAAGTAAAAAAACAAATTCCCATTCATTCATTCAAACACTTCAACTGTAAAATGTAAGCTATAATACCACTGTTGTCCACTAGAGGGAGCAGCAGGATTACGCATGATCTTTTAATTCGCTTCAGTATTGGGAAATAAACAAATGCTTTAAGAAGCAATCTTTTTTATTATGATGTTTTTTTTTTATTATGATATTTGTATATATTTTATTTTTTTATTATGATTATGAACGGTTTGATTGACATTAGTGATTCTTGAGGCAAAGTTGTTCAAGATGAGGAGATGAAGATATTTTCACAATATCACATCCTAAAAACATTGAAAACATATTTGTCTTTGTGTGTGTGTGTGTGTGTGTGTGTGTGTGTGTGTGTGTGTGTGTGTGTGTGTGTGTGTGTGTGTGTGTGTGTGTGTGTGTGTGTGTGTGTGTGGATGTGTTTGTGTCTGTGTGTGTGTCTGTGTGTGTAAGCATGCTTAATGGAAAGAACATGGAGAAACTGCTTTGTTTTACTGGTGGATAAAAAAGTCTTTCAAATGAAAGTGAGTCAATTAGTGGTCTTCTACTATGGAAGCAGGACATTCTACTTAATAAAATATTTTCATCTGTGCTTTTGCATTAGTTTTTGGACTATATAAAATTACTTGCATGAAAATCACCTATTATAACACAGTCATGTTTTGTCAAAGTTTATCACTTCATTTTTACTGAGTTCTCAGTTTGAACAATTCTGCCTCTCAGTAATTAATTTGAAATCTGAAAATGGTGTTATACAGAGGAGATTTGCAATTATCATTTTGTTACCTATCTTTTATTTTAAATATCTACATCTACAACAAAATGTGTGTGCATGTGTGTGTTCAAGCATGGTTAGTGTATTAAGTATTATTGTTTAAGTATTATTGTTTTCATTTACATTTTAACCACCAGAAGAAGAACACTCATTGGTTCATTCTGCTCACTAAAATATTATTTTTCATTTTTTTTTTGAAATTTTTCAATATTTTCCATTTGAAATATTGTTTAAACTTAATAAAATCATTAAAATAACATTTCAAATAATATTTCGTCTGTTTATAAATCCCACAGACTCACATTGGCTGCAATACTAATGTTTTTGTAAAACACAGACCTGATAGTCTAATCTGTGTGTATTGTGCATATATTATTGATATTATTACTATTGCAAATCATGTTATTGTAACTCATATCTTAATAGAATATTATTTGTAATTTTAATTCTTTATTTCTTAATTGTTTTTTTATGATTACTACAGATATTATCACCAAAGATATCAACTAAACCTTCACTTTTAGTATTGACACGCTGCACACACAGCACAATCACACACTCACTAATGCATTCAAATAAATGTAATCTTATTGTGCTACTTTATTTGTACATGATTAGAATGAACAGAAATCTAAGAATATTTTTCTTCTTTTGTTAAAGCCATTTCAGACTCCAAGTAAGCATTATATTACTAATCATCTATTTTAAAGGTGCCATACAATTGAAAACTGTATTTATCTTGGCATAGTTGAATGATAAGAGTTCTGGACATGGAACTGACATACCGTGAGCCTCAAACACCATTGTTTCCTCCTTCATGTGTAAATCTCTTGTTTGCAAAAGACCGCTGAAAAATGAGTGAATCCCACCATAACACCGACTGTGACGTTGGAGTCAGGATCATTAATATTTATACCCCCCAAATTTGCATTTTCCAGTCCATGTTCTAGGCCAGGCAGTGTTAATGTGGACCTGCACAGCCGAATCATCAGAAGATCTGCAGGTATTGTGAAGAAGCAAGCAAGGACAATAGTGAAAATGGCAGATCATGGATATAAATGTTATGTCTGAGGCTGTGCTGCGGATTTGAGAACTTTTCATTCCCTTCCCACAAAAGAGAACTGTCAACAGGCATGGTTGATGTTTACAACAGGATACCTCACCATTTTAATTCAAAGCTGTTAGTTTACTCTTAACGGAGGCCGATCAGAACGAAACTCGGTGGGCATGTTCGATTCGTGGCCCTAGAGGTCTGTAAGAATTTTGAAAAATCAGCCACTAGTTGACGCTAACAGGTTTTACGGCTATGTAATCACGTGATGCATATCATTTGATAGATCTCCTCATACTGAACAACTTTGCCTCAAGAACTACTACTGTCAATCAATTTGTTCATTAAATACTTGCGATTATGTTAAAAACCTACTTTTGCAAACTAGTCCTAGGTTTTCGCCCGATCGGAAATATACCAGTGCAGTACAATTCTCTGGAAGCTCTAGATTATTAATTATATAAAAAACTTTAACTTTACCCATTGGGTAGCCATAACAGGATCATTTAGAAAATGGGTATGGCAAAAAACACTCAAAAGCCTGTAAATCCTAAACAAAAACTCAGACAACTCACTAAACTGCCTTATGTGCTTAAAGACCCTAAATGCTTGAACCCCGCTAAATGCTGCTTGCAGCTTTAATTATTATTATTATTATTATTATTATTATTATTCCGCCGTAAAACGCATCGTGCAGCCCAAACCGTAAGAGCTGGAACTTTGAAACTTTGACAGATGGTAGTACAAAAATCGAGGAAAGGTTCAGAGATTATGACCCCGATTGGCCCATAGGTGGCGCTATAACAACCAAAAGCGCGAAACTGCTCATAACTCATAGACCGTATGTCGTAGACTCAAGTGTCTTATATCATTGGAAAGCTGGACGCCTGACGAACAAAACGTATATCTCCGATTTCATTTCCGCCATGATAGATTTTCCGCCATTTTGAATTTTGTCAAAAATCTACTTTTGCGAACTAGTCCCTGGTTTTTTGCCCGATTGGAACCAAACTAGTGCAGAAATGTTCTCTGGAGACTGAATATCAATAATTATCGAAAAAAAGTGGAAATTTCGATTAACGGTCGCTAAGGGGCGCCGAAACGTACGTTGTGGGAGGGGCCTATTTTACTAAAATGGCTATAACTCCCGATGTAAATGAGGTATCTTCACCAAACTTGGTACACGTGTGTATGAGCTTACTCTGGGGTCACAGTAAAAAAATCGCGACGATTGGCCTCATGGTGGCGCTATAAAATGAAAAAAACATAAAACAGGCTATAACCACCTGACCGTTAGTCCGATTGACTTGAAAATTGGTATGCAGTGTCTTGGTCCAAGGTGCCATGTATGTGTATGAGGACATTGGCGTATCTCAAAAAACATGGCCGCCATCGGCCAACGAAGTTTGAGCACCTATTAGACAAGGTTAACGGAGGCCAATCGGAACGAAACTCAATGGGCATGTTCGGCTCATGGCCCTAAAGGTCTGAAGGAATTTTGAAAGAAATCGGCCACTAGTTGGCGCTAACGAGTTTTACGGCTCTGTAATCACGTGGTGTTACAAATATCCACACAATATGCATATCATTTGATAGATCTCCTCATCCTGAACAACTTTGCCTCAAGAACCATTGCTGTCAATCAAACTGTTCATTAATTATTCATTAATATGTTAAAAACCTACTTTTGCGAACTAGTCCTAGGTTTTTTGCCCGATCGGAACCAGACCAGTCTAGGACAATTCTCTGGACTCTCTAGATCAATAATTATCAAAAAAAAGTTGAACTTTTGCATTTGTATGGCTGTAATAGGGTCATTTATAAAATGGGTGTGGCAAAATACACTAAAAAGCCTATAAATCCTAAATGAAAACTCAGAACTTCACAAAAATTGGTCAGCATATGTGACATAACATCACAAACAAGCATGCAAAATTTTATGGAGATCGGACCAAAGGTGGTGCTATAACAGTTAAAAAGCTTTAAAACCATATATTTCCTATGGTAAACTGCCTGTATTGGCTGTAAATGGTCTTTTCCATCTCTGATCATATAATTTTCATATCATAATGTTAAAAACTAGTACAATATAATTCTCTGGACTCACTAGATCAATAATTGTCAGAAAAAGTTGAACTACTTCATTTGGATAGCTATAATAGGTTCACTTCAAAATGTAGCCTTTACCAAGTGTCCCCGAAAGCCTATATCTCTTTAATGAATGACTCAGACCTTCTTAAAAACAAGTCAGAACATGTGAAATATCACTCTGAACATGCATGAAAATTTTCAGACAGATCAGACAAAATTTGCCTCTATAACAGTTAAAAAGGTGAAAATGATATGATTATAATGGCATGTTAAGCCAATAAGTGGTATTTTACTGCCCCCTGCTGTTTAAAATAGTCATTTTGTCATATTGTTCTATAATTTATATTTAGACTTTATAAAATCACTATTTTAACATTTACAATTACATTTAGTCAAAATCCATCTGTTAAAGTATTAGTATTGACAGTTTGATCACATCATACATTTCAAATGTCTGCATCTACAACATAATGTGTGTGTGTAGTCTTAGGTTTCTAAATAAATTCTGAATCATCTGATTAATAGCTTACAAAGTCTTTGTGAACTGTTTATAGACCATTCAAATATATTTTCATAATGACATATCCCAATAGCATTGAAAAAATAAAAACATTTGTGTGTGTGTGTGTGTGTGTGTGTGTGTGTAAACATGCATTATGGAGTAAAAATGGAAAAACTGGTTTGCTTTAGTGCAGAAAAATGGTGAAAATCAAGAAGTTTAAAGTCAAAGTGAGCCAATATGTGGTCTTCTACTGCCCTCTGCTGGCCATTCTACTTATTAATGAAGTCTACTCACATATGCTTTTGCATTCATTAGACACTAAAAATCACTTATATAACAATAAAACACTATAAAATCACTTATATAACAATTACTATTGTAGCACAATCATATTTTGTCAGAGTTTATCACTTCATTTTTACTGATACTTCACATAATTGCTAGCAATGTGGTAAATCATGGTAAATCACACTAAAAACATGGTAAATCATAATAAATAATACTAGAATGTGGTGTATCAAGGTAAATCATACTACAATCCTGGTACATCATTCTAGAACATGGTATATCATGGTACATCATGCTAGAACATGGTAAATCATGGTAAACTATGCTAGAACAGGGTAAATCATGGTAAGCCATGATAAATCATAATAAACTATGGTAAATCATGTTAGAATGTGGTATATCATGGTAAATCATGCTAGAACATGGTAAATCATGGTAAACTATGCTAGATCAGGGTAAATCATGGTAAACTATGATAAATCATGGTAAACTATGATAAATCATGATAAACTATGGTAATCCATGCTAGAATCACAGTAAACAATGGTAAATCATACTAGAATGTAGTATATCATGGTAAATTATGCTAGAATATGGCAAATCATGCTAGAATCATAGTAAATAATACTAGAATGTGCTAAATATTTGTGGGAGGAGCCTATTTTACTAAAAGGGCTATAACTCAAGAAGTAAATGAGATATCTTCACCAAACTCAGTACACATGTGTATGGGTTCAATTTGAGGTCACAGTAAACAATTCTATGGAGATCGGACCATAGGTGGCGCTATAACTGTTAAAAAGCTTTAAAACCATATATATCACATGGTAAATTGCCTGCATTGGCTGTAAATGGTCTTTTCCATCTATAATGTCAGTGGTTACATGCTTATTAAATAAATCTTAATAACTTTTGATGCTTTTGTGCTTAAATGCCTTAAAGGCCTTAACTGCTTGAACCCCGAATAATGCTGCTTGCAGCTTTAATTATTATTATTATTCTTCCGCCGTAAAACGCATCGTGCAGCCCAAACCGTAAGTGCTAGAGACTTGAAACTTGGCCAGAAGGTAGTACAAAAATCGAGGAGAGGTTCAGAGAATATGAGCCAGATTGGCCAATAGGTGGCGCTACAGCGCAAAAAAACTAAAAAAATGCATATTTTTGCTTAAATCTCATTAACCGTTTGTCACAAACTCAAGTGTCTTATATCATTGGAATCCTTGGGTCAAGCCGAACAAAACTGGCCTCAAGGATTTCATTTCCGGTATGCAAATTTTTCCGCCATTTTGGATTTTGTCCAAAACCTACTTTTGCAAACTAGTCCTAGGTTTTTTGGCCGATCGGAACCAAACCAGTGCAGAAATGTTCTCTGGAGTCTGAATATCAATAATTATCAAAAAAAAGTTGAAATTTCGATTCACGGTCGCTAAGGGGCGCCAAAACGTTTGAAGAAGGCGGAGCCTATTTTACTAAAATGGCTATAACTCCAGAAGTAAATGAGGTATCTTCACCAAACTCGGTACACATGTGTAAGAGGTCAATCTGAGGTCACAGTAAAAAAATCGCGGTGATTGGCCTCATGGTGGCGCTATAATATGAAAAAAAAATAAAACAGGCTATAACCACCTGACCGTTAGTCCGATTGACTTGAAAATTGGTATGCAGTGTCTTGGTCCAAGGTGCCATGTATGTCTATGAGGACATTGGTGTATCTCAAAAAACATGGCCGCTATCGGCCAATGAAGTTTGAGCACCTATTAGACAAGGTTAACGGAGGCCGATCGGAACAAAACTCAGTGGGCATGTTCGGCTCAAGCCCCTAGAGGTCTGTAAGAATTTTGAAAGAAATCGGCCACTAGTTGGCGCTAACGAGTTTTGTGGCTCTGTAATCACGTGGTGTTACACTTATCGTCACAAAATGCATATCATATGATAGATCTGCTCATGATGAACAACTTTGCCTCTAGAACCATTGCTGTCAATCAAACAGTTCATTAAATATTCATGAATATGTTAAAAACCTACTTTTGCGAACTAGTCCCTGGTTTTTCGCCCGATCGGAACCAGACCAGTCTAGGACAATTCTATGGACTCTCTAGATCAATAATTATCAAAAAAAAGTTGAACTTTTGCAATTTTCGCATGGGTATATTGGGTCATAAGAAAATGGGCGTGGCAAAATGCACTCAAAAGCCTATAAATCCCACACGAAAACTCTGAACTTCACGAAAATTGGTGAGCATATGTACCATAACATTCTAAAGAAGCATGCAAAATTTCATGTAGATCGGACGATAGGTGGCGCTATAACTGTTAAAAAGCTTTGAAAACCATGTATTTCCTATGGTAAATTGCCTGTATTGGCTGTAAATGGACTTTTCAATCTATTATTTCAGTGGTTAAAAGCTTTCTAAATAAATCTTAATGTCTTAAATGCTTAAATGCCTTAAAGGTGCACTGTGTGATTTTTAGCGGCATCTAGTGGTGAGAATTGCGAATTGCAACCGGTCAATATTTCGCGGCCTTTCCTTGAAATTTCAAACTCGAATGAGAGGCTACGGTGGCCGACGTAGGAAGCCGCGTCTTTTTCTGCTGCTTCTCATTCAAGTTAGTGATGAAACGCGCTCTGTAGCGCTGTCTGTTCGCTGTCGGCTACGGTAGAAACATGACGTCACGATATGTCGACCTTCATAGAAGGGGGTGGCCGCGGTTATGTAGATATAAATGACTCATTCTAAGGTAATAAAAACATAACGGTTCATTAAGTAAGGTCTTTATACACCACTGAAAACATAGTTATGGATCTTATATTGCATTTCTGTCAATAGATCCTCAGAAATATCACACATTGCACCTTTAAAGGCCTTAACTGCTTGAACCCCGATAAATGCTGCTTGCAGCTTTAATTAGGGGTTCAAGCATGAAATGCTGAAACCCTATTGTAATTGTGCTGATTTTTATTATTATTATTATTATTATTCCGCCCTAAAACGCATTGTGCAGCCCAAAGCGTAAGAGCTGGAACCTTGAAACTTGGCCAAATGGTAGTCCTCAATTTGGGGAGAACCTATCAAAATATGACCCCGATTGGCCCATAGGTGGCGCTATAATGACCAAATTTACTACATTGCTCATAACTCCTAGACAGTTTGTCCTAGAGTCTCGATTTTAGCATCACTGTGATCCCTGGATCCAGACGGACAAAATGGCTATCTCCAAATTGCTCTACGAGCAAAAAAAAAAAATTCTATGGGCAATTTAGTGAAAAACCTACTTTTGCGAACTAGTCCTAGGTTTTTGGCCCAATCGGAACCAGACCAGTCTAGCACAGTTCTCTGGAGTCTCTAGATCAATAATTATCGGAAAAAAGTTGAACTTTTGCATTGGCCTGGCTGTAACAGGGTCATTTAGGAAAGGGGTGGGACAAAAAAACACTCAAAAGCCTATACAACCTAAGGGAAAACCCCAAACTTCACAAAAATCGATGAGCAGATGTGTCAGAACATGGTGAAGAAGCATGCCAAGTTTCGTGAAGATCGGACAATAGGTGGCGCTATAACTGTCCAAAACGTCTCTTCTTATTAGGGGTTCAAGCATGAAATGCTGAAACCCTATTGTAATTGTGCTGATTTTTATTATTATTATTATTATTATTCCGCCCTAAAACGCATCGTGCAGCCCAAAGCGTAAGAGCTGGAACCTTGAAACTTGGCCAAATGGTAGTCCTCAATTTGGGGAGAACCTATCAAAATATGACCCCGATTGGCCCATAGGTGGCGCTATAATGACCAAATTTACTACATTGCTCATAACTCCTAGACAGTTTGTCCTAGAGTCTCGATTTTAGCATCACTGTGATCCCTGGATCCAGACGGACAAAATGGCTATCTCCAAATTGCTCTACGAGCAAAAAAAAAATTCTATGGGCAATTTAGTGAAAAACCTACTTTTGCGAACTAGTCCTAGGTTTTTGGCCCAATCGGAACCAGACCAGTCTAGCACAGTTCTCTGGAGTCTCTAGATCAATAATTATCGGAAAAAAGTTGAACTTTTGCATTGGCCTGGCTGTAACAGGGTCATTTAGGAAAGGGGTGGGACAAAAAAACACTCAAAAGCCTATACAACCTAAGGGAAAACCCCAAACTTCACAAAAATCGATGAGCAGATGTGTCAGAACATGGTGAAGAAGCATGCCAAGTTTCGTGAAGATCGGACAATAGGTGGCGCTATAACTGTCCAAAACGTCTCTTCTTATTAGGGGTTCAAGCATGAAATGCTGAAACCCTATTGTAATTGTGCTGATTTTTATTATTATTATTATTATTATTCCGCCCTAAAACGCATCGTGCAGCCCAAACCGTAAGAGCTGGAACCTTGAAACTTGGCCAAATGGTAGTCCTCAATTTGGGGAGAACCTATCAAAATATGACCCCGATTGGCCCATAGGTGGCGCTATAATGACCAAATTTACTACATTGCTCATAACTCCTAGACAGTTTGTCCTAGAGTCTCGATTTTAGCATCACTGTGATCCCTGGATCCAGACGGACAAAATGGCTATCTCCAAATTGCTCTACGAGCAAAAAAAAATTCTATGGGCAATTTAGTGAAAAACCTACTTTTGCGAACTAGTCCTAGGTTTTTGGCCCAATCGGAACCAGACCAGTCTAGCACAGTTCTCTGGAGTCTCTAGATCAATAATTATCGGAAAAAAGTTGAACTTTTGCATTGGCCTGGCTGTAACAGGGTCATTTAGGAAAGGGGTGGGACAAAAAAACACTCAAAAGCCTATACAACCTAAGGGAAAACCCCAAACTTCACAAAAATCGATGAGCAGATGTGTCAGAACATGGTGAAGAAGCATGCCAAGTTTCGTGAAGATCGGACAATAGGTGGCGCTATAACTGTCCAAAACGTCTCTTCTTATTAGGGGTTCAAGCATGAAATGCTGAAACCCTATTGTAATTGTGCTGATTTTTATTATTATTATTATTATTATTCCGCCCTAAAACGCATCGTGCAGCCCAAACCGTAAGAGCTGGAACCTTGAAACTTGGCCAAATGGTAGTCCTCAATTTGGGGAGAACCTATCAAAATATGACCCCGATTGGCCCATAGGTGGCGCTATAATGACCAAATTTACTACATTGCTCATAACTCCTAGACAGTTTGTCCTAGAGTCTCGATTTTAGCATCACTGTGATCCCTGGATCCAGACGGACAAAATGGCTATCTCCAAATTGCTCTACGAGCAAAAAAAAAAAATTCTATGGGCAATTTAGTGAAAAACCTACTTTTGCGAACTAGTCCTAGGTTTTTGGCCCAATCGGAACCAGACCAGTCTAGCACAGTTCTCTGGAGTCTCTAGATCAATAATTATCGGAAAAAAGTTGAACTTTTGCATTGGCCTGGCTGTAACAGGGTCATTTAGGAAAGGGGTGGGACAAAAAAACACTCAAAAGCCTATACAACCTAAGGGAAAACCCCAAACTTCACAAAAATCGATGAGCAGATGTGTCAGAACATGGTGAAGAAGCATGCCAAGTTTCGTGAAGATCGGACAATAGGTGGCGCTATAACTGTCCAAAACGTCTCTTCTTATTAGGGGTTCAAGCATGAAATGCTGAAACCCTATTGTAATTGTGCTGATTTTTAGGGGTTCAAGCACGAAGTGCTGAAACCCTATTGTAATTGTACTGATTTTTATTAGGGGTTCAAGCACGAAGTGCTGAAACCCTATTGTAATTGTGCTGATTTTTATTATTATTAGGGGTTCAAGCACGAAGTGCTGAAACCCTATTGTAATTGTACTGATTTTTATTATTATTATTATTATTATTATTCTGCCGTAAAACGCATCGTGCAGCCCAAACCGTAAGGGCTAGAGCTTTGAAACTTTGCCAGATGGTAGTACAAAAATCGAGGAGAGGTTATCAAATTATGACCTCGATTGGCCCATAGGTGGCGCTATAACAACCAAAAGCGCGAAAGTGGTCATAACTCCTGGACCGTATGTCGTAGACACAAGTGTCTTATATCATTGGAAAGCTGGTCGTCTGACGAACAAAACGTATATCTCCGATTTCATTTCCGTCATGATAGATTTTCCGCCATTTTGAATTTTGTCGAAAACCTACTTTTGCGAACTAGTCCCTGGTTTTTTGCTCGATCGGAACCAAACCAGTGCAGAATTGTTCTCTGGAGACTGAAGATCAATAATTATCGAAAAAAAGTTGAAATTTCGATTCAGGGTCGCTAGGGGGCGCAAAATTAACGTTGTGGGCGGAGCCTATTTTACTAAAATGGCTATAACTCCAGAAGTGAATGAGGTATTTTCACCAAACTTGGTACACGTATGTAAGAGGTCAATCTGAGGACACGGTAAAAAAATCGCGGCGATTGGCCACATGGTGGCGCTATAACATGAAAAAAACATAAAACAGGCTATAACCACCTGACCGTTAGTCCGATTGACTTGAAAATTGGTATGCAGTGTCTTGGTCCAAGGTGCCATGTATGTCTATGAGGACATTGGTGTATCTCAAAAAACATGGCCGCCATTGGCCAATGAAGTTGAGCACCTATTAGACAAGGTTAACGGAGGCCGATCGGAACGAAACTCGGTGGGCATGTTCGACTCATGGCCCTAGAGGTCTGTAAGAATTTTGAAAGAAATCGGCCACTAGTTGGCGCTAACGAGTTTTATGGCTCTGTAATCACGTGGTGTTAGATATATTGTCACAAAATGCATATCATTTGATAGATCTGCTCATGCTGAACAACTTTGCCTCTAGAACCATTGCTGTCAATCAAACCGTTCATTAAATATTCATGAATATGTTAAAAACCTACTTTTGCGAACTAGTCCCTGGTTTTTCGCCCGATCGGAACCAGACCAGTCTAGGACAATTCTATGGACTCTCTAGATCAATAATTATCAAAAAAAAGTTGAACTTTTGTATTTGTATGGCTGTAATAGGGTCATTTATAAAATGGGTGTGGCAAAATACACTCAAAAGCCTATAAATCCTAAATGAAAACTCAGAACTTCACAAAAATTGGTGAGCATATGTGTCATAACATCACAAACAAGCTTGCAAAATTTTATGGAGATTGGACAATAGTTGGCGCTATAACTGTTAAAAAGCTTTAAAACCATATATTTCCTATGGTAAACTGCCTGTATTGGCTGTAAATGGTCTTTTCCATGTCTGATCATATAATTTTCATATCATAATGTTCAAAACTAGTGCAATACAATTCTCTGGACTCACTAGATCAATAATTGTCAGAAAAAGTTGAACTACTTCATTTGGATAGCTATAATAGGTTCACTTCAAAATCTGGCCTTTACCAAGTGTCCCCGAAAGCCTATATCTCTTTAATCAATGCTCAGACCTTCTTAAAAACAAGTCAGAACGTGTGAAATATCACCCTGAACAAGCATGAAAATTTTCAGACAGATCGGACAAAATTTGCCTCTATAACAGTTAAAAAGGTGAAAATGATATGATTTAATGGCATGTTAAGCCAATAAGTGGTATTTTACTGCCCCCTGCTGTTTAAAATAGTCATTTTCTCATATTGGTATTGGTATCAGCCATGGTAAATCATGATAAATGATGGTGTGTGTGTGTGTGTGTGTGTGTGTGTGTGTGTGTGTGTGTGTGTGTGTGTGTGTGTGTGTGGTACAAATATAACAAAGGTTTTATTTTCCAACATGAAAACAAACATAACAGAGTGCTAGTGCACAAACAATAACCGACAATGATAATGGATGAGAGGGGAACTTAAATACACAGATCAAGACAAGGACAACAGGTGACGGTTATGATGATGAGGTGCAGGTGATGATGAGGAGGGTGATGAGGAGCAGGTGCAGGTGATGACGACAGATGGTGAATGTGATGAAGACAGAAGGTGAATGTGATGAAGGTGAATGTGACACCAATATCACTGAAACATTTGTGTGTGTGTGTGTGTGTGTGTGTGTGTGTGTGTGTGTGTGTGTGTGTGTGTAGCATTATTGTGTGTAGCATATGTAGCAAGTATGCATTATTGAGTTAACATGGAAACACTGGTTTGCTTTAGTGCAGAAAACTGGTCAAAATCATGAGGTTTAAAGTGAAAGTGAGCCAATAAGTGGTCTTCTACTGCCCTCTGCTGGCCCTTCTACTTATTAATTAAATTTTTCCACATGTGCTTGCATTTATACTTGAATACACACTAAAAATCACTTATATAGCAATAACTATTATAACACAATCATATTTTGTCAGTGTTAATCACTTTATTTGCACTGACACTTCAAATAATTGCTAGTAATGTGGTAAATCATGGTAAATCATGGTTAACTATGCTCTGTGTGTGTGTGTGTGTGTGTGTGTGTGTGTGTGTGTGTGTGTGTGTGTAAGCATGCATTGAGTTAACATAGATAAACTGGTTTGCTTTAGTGCAGAAAACTGGTTTAAAGTGAAAGTGAGCCAATAAGTGGTCTTCTACTGCCCTCTGCTGGCCATTCTACTTATTAATGAAATATTTCAACATGTGCTTGCATTCATACTTGAATACACACAAAAAAAATCACTTATATAGCAATAACTATTATAACACAATCATATTTTGTCAGTGTTAATCACTTTATTTGCACTGACACTTCAAATAATTGCTAGTAATGTGATAAATCAGGCTAGAAACATGGTAAATCAAAGTAAATAATACTAGATTGTCGTTTATCTCCTGGTAAATAATACTAGAACGTGGTATATCATGGTAAATCACGGTTAACTATGCTGTGTGTGTATGTGTGTGTGTGTGTGTGTGTGTGTTTGTGTGTGTGTGTGTGTGTGTGTGTGTGTGTGTGTTTGTGTGTGTGTGTGTGTGTGTGTGTGTGTGTGTGTGTGTGTGTGTGTGTGTGTGTGTGTAAGCATGCATTGAGTTAACATGGAAAAACTGGTTTGCTTTAGTGCAGAAAACTGGTTTAAAGTGAAAGTGAGCCAATAAGTGGTCTTCTACTGCCCTCTGCTGGCCATTCTACTTAATAATGAAATATTTTACATGTGCTTTTGCATTCATACTTGGACACACACTAAAAATCACGTATATAACTAACTATTATAACACAATAATATTTTGTCAGTGTTCATCACCTCATTTGCACTGACACTTCACATATTTGCTAGTAATGTGGTTAATCATGCTAGAAACATTGTAAATCATAGTAAATAATACTGAAATGAGGTGTATCAAGGTAAATCATGCTAGAATCCTAATAAATCATTCTGGAACATGGTATATGATAGTAAATCATGCTAGAATCATATTAAATAATTCTAGAATGTGGCAAATCGTTGTGGGAGGAGCCTATTTTACTCAAATGGCTATAACTCAAGAAGTAAATGAGATATCTTCACCAAACTCAGTACACATGTGTATGGGTTCAATTTGAGGTCACAGTAAACAATTCTATGGAGATCGGAGCATAGGTGGCGCTATAACTGTTAAAAAGCTTTAAAACCATATATATCCCATGGCAAATTGCCTGTATTGGCTGTAAATGGTCTTTTCCATCTATTATGTCAGTGGTTACATGCTTGCTAAATAAATCTTAATAACTTTTGATGCTTTTGTGCTTAAATGCCTTAAAGGCCTTAACTGCTTGAACCCCGATAAATGCTGCTTGCAGCTTTAATTATTATTATTATTATTCTGCCGTAAAACGCATCGTGCAGCCCAAACCGTAAGAGCTGGAACTTTGAAACTTTGACAGATGGTAGTACAAAAATCGAGGAAAGGTTCAGAGATTATGACCCCGATTGGCCCATAGGTGGCGCTATAACAACCAAAAGCGCGAAACTGCTCATAACTCCTAGACCGTATGGCGTAGACTCAAGTGTCTTATATCATTGGAAAGCTGGACGCCTGACGAACAAAACGTATATCTCCGATTTCATTTCCGCCATGATAGATTTTCCGCCATTTTGAATTTTGTCAAAAATCTACTTTTGCGAACTAGTCCCTGGTTTTTTGCCCGATTGGAACCAAACTAGTGCAGAAATGTTCTCTGGAGACTGAATATCAATAATTATCGAAAAAAAGTGGAAATTTCGATTCACGGTCGCTAAGGGGCGCCAAAACGTACGTTGTGGGAGGGGCCTATTTTACTAAAATGGCTATAACTCCCGATGTAAATGAGGTATCTTCACCAAACTTGGTACACATGTGTATGAGCTTACTCTGGGGTCACAGTAAAAAAATCGCGACGATTGGCCTCATGGTGGCGCTATAAAATGAAAAAAACATAAAACAGGCTATAACCACCTGACCGTTAGTCCGATTGACTTGAAAATTGGTATGCAGTGTCTTGGTCCAAGGTGCCATGTATGTGTATGAGGACATTGGCGTATCTCAAAAAACATGGCCGCCATCGGCCAACGAAGTTTGAGCACCTATTAGACAAGGTTAACGGAGGCCGATCGGAACGAAACTCAATGGGCATGTTCGGCTCATGGCCCTAAAGGTCTGTAAGAATTTTGAAAGAAATCGGCCACTAGTTGGCGCTAACGAGTTTTACGGCTCTGTAATCACGTGGTGTTACAAATATCCACACAATATGCATATCATTTGATAGATCTCCTCATCCTGAACAACTTTGCCTCAAGAACCATTGCTGTCAATCAAACTGTTCATTAATTATTCATTAATATGTTAAAAACCTACTTTTGCGAACTAGTCCTAGGTTTTTTGCCCGATCGGAACCAGACCAGTGTAGGACAATTCTCTGGACTCTCTAGATCAATAATTATCAAAAAAAAGTTGAACTTTTGCATTTGGATGGCTGTAATAGGGTCATTTATAAAACGGGCGTGTCAAAATACATTAAAAAGCCTATAAATCCTAAATAAAAACTCAGAACTTCACAAAAATTGGTCAGCATATGTGACATAACATCATTAACAAGCATGAAAAATTCTATGGAGATCGGACGATAGTTGGCGCTATAACTGTTAAAACGCTTTAAAACCATATATTTCCTATGGTAAATTGCCTGTATTTGCTGTAAATGATGTCTTCTATCTTTTATCATATAATGTTCATATCATAATGTTCAAAACCAGTGCAGCACAATTCTCTGAACTCTCTAGATCAATAATTATCAGAAAAAAAGTTTAACTTCTTCAAAAGGTGATTTTATATGAATATAATGACATATTAAGCCAATAAGTGGTATTTTACTGCCCCCTGCTGTCATTTCATCATACTACTCCCTAATATTGTTATAAAATTCATATTTAGACTTTTTAAAATCATTATTTTAACATTTACAATCACATTTTGTCAAAACTCATCTATTGAGTATTACTATTGACAATTGTGTTACACTGAGATATGGAAATGGACGAAAGTAAATGAATGAAATGAAACGAAAGTATAACGGCATTTAAGCCACGCCCCCGAATACAAATCCATTCATAACTCGAAAACGGAAAGTCGTTGCGCGCTCAAATTTTGATGGTGAGGACCTCTCCGGGCTCTTGATCGAAACGTGTCGTCGCGGGCCTCGGGAGCGCGCCCCCCGCGCATCGCGAATCCGCGGGACCCCCGATTTTGAACGGCCATTACTCCCGACCCAGACCACCCCGAACATTGTGTGAGAGCTCGTTGGAAAGGGCGCGTCCTTGGCTAGCTTCGATTCAAATGTGGTGTTATTTGCCCTGGGCATTCCAGAGATAATAGCCCGAACAGATATGCCTTATAACAGTCATAACTCCCAGCCCCAATCGCCCAAAAACACATTGATGGTCTCATTCAACAGGGCTCCTCAAGCACTATCTATGCTCTGAGTTTCAGAATTTTTCGCCTTTTGGTTCCTGAGATATAAGTAAAAAAACAAATTCCCATTCATTCAAACACTTCAACTGTAAAATGTAAGCTATAATACCACTGTTGTCCACTAGAGGGAGCAGCAGGATTACGCATGATCTTTTAATTCGCTTCAGTATTGGAAATAAACAAATGCTTTAAGAAGCAATCTTTTTTATTATGATGTTTTTTTTATTATTATGATATTTGTATATATTTTATTTTTTTTATTATGATTATGAACAGTTTGATTGACATTAGTGATTCTTGAGGCAAAGTTGTTCAAGATGAGGAGATGAAGATATTTTCACAATATCACATCCTAAAAACATTGAAAACATATTTGTCTTTGTGTGTGTGTGTGTGTGTGTGTGTGTGTGTGTGTGTGTGTGTGTGTGGGTTTGTGTGTGTGTCTGTGTGTGTGTGTAAGCATGCTTAATGGAAAGAACATGAAGAAACTGCTTTGTTTTACTGGTGGATAAAAAAGTCTTTCAAATGAAAGTGAGTCAATTAGTGGTCTTCTACTGCCCTCTGCAGGACATTCTACTTAAAATATTTTCATCTGTGCTTTTGCATTAGTTTTTGGACTATATCAAATTACTTGCATGAAAATCACCTATTATAACACAGTCATGTTTTGTCAAAGTTTATCACTTCATTTTTACTGAGCTCTCAGTTTGAACAATTCTGCCTCTCAGTGATTAATTTGAAATCTGAAAATGGTGTTATACAGAGGAGATTTGCAATTATCATTTTGTTACCTATCTTTTATTTTAAATATCTCCATCTACAACAAAATGTGTGTGCATGTGTGTGTTCAAGCATGGTTAGTGTATTAAGTATTATTGTTTAAGTATTATTGTTTTCATTTACATTTTAACCACCAGAAGAAGAACACTCATTGGTTCATTCTGCTCACTAAAATATTATTTTTAATTTTTTTTTCCATTTGAAATATTGTTTAAACTTAATAAAATCATTAAAATAACATTTCAAATCATATTTTGTCTGTTTATAAATCCCACAGACTCACACTGGCTGCAATACTAATGTTTTTGTAAAACACAGACCTGATAGTCTAATCTGTGTGTATTGTGCATATATTATTGATATTATTACTATTGCAAATCATGTTATTGTAACTCATATCTTAATAGAATATTATTTGTAATTTTAATTCTTTATTTCTTAAGTGTTTTTTTTTATGATTACTACAGATATTATCACCAAAGATATCAACTACACCTTCACTTTTAGTATTGACACGCTGCACACACAGCACAATCACACACTCACTAATGCATTCAAATAAATGTAATCTTACTGTGCTACTTTATTTGTACATGATTAGAATGAACAGAAATCTAAGAATATTTTTCTTCTTTTGTTAAAGCCATTTCAGACTCCAAGTAAGCATTATATTACTAATCATCTATTTTAAAGGTGCCATACAATTGAAAACTGTATTTATCTTGGCATAGTTGAATGATAAGAGTTCTGGACATGGAACTGACATACCGTGAGCCTCAAACACCATTGTTTCCTCCTTCTTGTGTAAATCTCCTGTTTGCAAAAGACCGCTGAAAAATGACTGAATCCCACCATAACACCGACTGTGACGTTGGAGTCAGGATCATTAATATTTATACCCCCCAAATTTGCATTTTCCAGTCCATGTTCTAGGCCAGGCAGTGTTAATGTGGACCTGCACAGCCGAATCATCAGAAGATCTGCAGGTATTGTGAAGAAGCAAGCAAGGACAATAGTGAAAATGGCAGATCATGGATATAAATGTTATGTCTGAGGCTGTGCTGTGGATTTGAGAACTTTTCATTCCCTTCCCACAAAACTGTCAACAGGCATGGTTGATGTTTACAACAGGATACCTCACCATTTTAATTCAAAGCTGTTAGTTTGCTCTTAACGGAGGCCGATCAGAACGAAACTCGATGGGCATGTTCGACTCGTGGCCCTAGAGGTCTGTAAGAATTTTGAAAAATCAGCCACTAGTTGACGCTAACAGGTTTTACGGCTATGTAATCACGTGATGCATATCATTTGATAGATCTCCTCATACTGAACAACTTTGCCTCAAGAACTACTGCTGTCAATCAATTTGTTCATTAAATACTTGCTATTATGTTAAAAACCTACTTTTGCGAACTAGTCCTAGGTTTTTCGCCCGATCGGAAATATACCAGTGCAGTACAATTCTCTGGAAGCTCTAGATTATTAATTATATAAAAAACTTTAACTTTACCCATTGGGTAGCCATAACAGGATCATTTAGAAAATGGGTATGGCAAAAAACACTCAAAAGCCTGTAAATCCTAAACAAAAACTCAGACAACTCACTAAACTGCCTTATGTGCTTAAAGACCCTAAATGCTTGAACCCCGCTAAATGCTGCTTGCAGCTTTAATTATTATTATTATTCTCCCTTAAAACGCATCGTGCAGCCCAAACCGTAAATGCTGGAACCTTGAAACTTGGCCAAATGGTAGTACTCAATTTGGGGAGAACCTATCAAAGTATGACCCCGATTGCCCAGTAGGTGGCGCTATAGCAACCAAAAGCGCGAAACTGCTCATAACTCCTAGACGGTATGTCGTAGACTCAAGTGTCTTATATCATTGGAAAGCTGGACTCCTGAAGGTCAAAACGTATATCTCCGATTTCATTTTTGATATGCAAATTTTCCGCCATTTTGAATTTTGTCAAAAACCTACTTTTGCGAACTAGTCCCTGTTTTTTTGCCCGATCGGATCCAAACCAGTGCAGAAATGTTCTCTGGACTTTGAATATCAATAATTATCGAAAAAAAGTCGAAATTTCGATTCCTGGTCGCTAGGGGGTGATAAATTAATGTTGTGGGAGGAGCCTATTTTACTAAAATGGCTATAACTCGAAAAGGAAATGAGATATCTTCACCAAACTTGGTGCACATGTGTATGAGTTCAATCTGGGGTCACAGTAAAAAAATCGTGACAATTGATCACTAGGTGGCGCTATAACATGAAAAAAACATGAAAAGGGCTATAACCACCTGACCGTTAGTCCGATTGACTTGAAAATTGGTATGCAGTGTCTTGGTCCAAGGTGGCATGTATGTCTATGAGGACATTGGCTTATCTTGAAAAACATGGCCGCCATCGACCAATGAAATTTGAGCACCTATTAGACAAAGTTAATCGAGGCTGATCGGAACGAAACTCGATGGGCATGTTCGACTCATGGTCCTAGAGGTCTGTAAGAGTTTTGAAAGAAATCGGCCACTAGTTGGCGCTAACGAGTTTTATGGCTCTGTAATCACGTGGTGTTACACTTATCGTCACAAAATGCATATCATCTGATAGACCTGCTCAAGTTGAACAACTTTGCCTCAAGAACTATTGCTGTCAATTAATCCGTTTATTAAATATTTGTAATTATGTTAAAAACCTACTTTTGCAAACTAGTCCTAGGTTTTTCGTCCAATCGAAACCAGACCAGTCTAGGAAAATTCTTTGGACACTCTAGATCAATAATTATCAAAAAAAAAGTTGAACTTTTGCATGTAGATGGCTGTAATAGGGTCATTTAGAAAAGGGGCGTGGCAAAAAAACACTAAAAAGCCTATAAATCCTAAATGAAAACTCAGAACTTCACGAAAATTGGTGAGCATATGTGCCGTAATATTCTAAACAAGCATGCACAATTTCATGTAGATCGGACCATAGGTGGCGCTATAGCAACCAAAAGCGCAAAACTGCTCATAACTCCTAGACCGTATGTCGTAGACTCAAGTTTCTTATATCATTGGAAAGCTGGTCACTGAAGGTCAAAACGTATATCTCTGATTTCCTTTACGGTATGCAAATTTTCCGCCATTTTGAATTATGTCAAAAACCTACTTTTGCGAACTAGTCCCTGGTTTTGTGTCCGATCGGAACCAAACCAGTGCAGAAATGTTCTCTGGTGTCTGAATATCAATAATTATCGAAGAAAAGTTGAAATTTCTATTCCTGGTCGCTAGGGGTTGATAATTTTTTGTTGTGGGAGGAGCCTATTTTACTAAAATGGCTATAACTCGAGAAGTAAATGAGATATCTTCACCAAACTTGGTACACATGTGTATGAGTTCAGTCTGGGGTCACAGTAAAGACATCACGACAATTGAACACTAGGTGGCGCTATAACATGAAAAAAAACATGAAAAGGGCTATGACTACCTGACCGTTAGTCTGATTGACTTGAAAATTGGTATGCAGTGTCTTGGTCAAAGGTGCCATGTATGTCTATGAGGACATTGGCGTATCTCAAAAAACATGGCCGCCATCGACCAATAAAATTTGAGCACCTATTAGACAAGGTCAATGGAGGCCAATCGGAACAAAACTCGATGGGCATGTTCGAATCATGGCCTAGAGGTCTGTAAGAATTTTGAAAGAAATCAGCCACTAGTTGGCGCTAGCGAGTTTTTTGGCTTGCTAAATAAAACTTAATAACTTTTGATGCTTTTGTGCTTTAAGGCCTTAAAGGCCTTAATTGCTTGAACCCCGATAAATGCTGCTTGCAGCTTAATTATTATTATTATTATTATTATTATTATTATTCCGCCGTAAAACGCATCGTGCAGCCCAAACCGTAAGAGCTGGAACTTTGAAACTTTGACAGATGGTAGTACAAAAATCGAGGAAAGGTTCAGAGATTATGACCCCGATTGGCCCATAGGTGGCGCTATAACAACCAATAGCGCGAAACTGCTCATAACTCCTAGACCGTATGTCGTAGACTCAAGTGTCTTATATCATTGGAAAGCTGGACGCCTGACGAACAAAACGTATATCTCCGATTTTATTTCCGCCATGATAGATTTTCCGCCATTTTGAATTTTGTCAAAAATCTACTTTTGCGAACTAGTCCCTGGTTTTTTGCCCGATTGGAACCAAACTAGTGCAGAAATGTTCTCTGGAGACTGAATATCAATAATTATCGAAAAAAAGTGGAAATTTCGATTCACGGTCGCTAAGGGGCGCCAAAACGTACGTTGTGGGAGGGGCCTATTTTACTAAAATGGCTATAACTCCCGATGTAAATGAGGTATCTTCACCAAACTTGGTACACATGTGTATGAGCTTACTCTGGGGTCACAGTAAAAAAATCGCGACGATTGGCCTCATGGTGGCGCTATAAAATGAAAAAAACATAAAACAGGCTATAACCACCTGACCGTTAGTCCGATTGACTTGAAAATTGGTATGCAGTGTCTTGGTCCAAGGTGCCATGTATGTCTATGAGGACATTGGCGTATCTCAAAAAACATGGCCGCCATTGGCCAACGAAGTTTGAGCACCTATTAGACAAGGTTAACGGAGGCCGATCGGAACGAAACTCAATGGGCATGTTCGGCTCATGGCCCTAAAGGTCTGTAAGAATTTTGAAAGAAATCGGCCACTAGTTGGCGCTAACGAGTTTTACGGCTCTGTAATCACGTGGTGTTACAAATATCCACACAATATGCATATCATTTGATAGATCTCCTCATCCTGAACAACTTTGCCTCAAGAACCATTGCTGTCAATCAAACTGTTCATTAATTATTCATTAATATGTTAAAAACCTACTTTTGCGAACTAGTCCTAGGTTTTTTGCCCGATCGGAACCAGACCAGTCTAGGACAATTCTCTGGACTCTCTAGATCAATAATTATCAAAAAAAGTTGAACTTTTGCATTTGGATGGCTGTAATAGGGTAATTTATAAAATGGGCGTGTCAAAATACATTAAAAAGCCTATAAATCCTAAATAAAAACTCAGAACTTCACAAAAATTGGTCAGCATATGTGACATAACATCATTAACAAGCATGAAAAATTCTATGGAGATCGGACGATAGGTGGCGCTATAACTGTTAAAAAGCTTTAAAATCATATATTTCCTATGGTAAACTGCCTGTATTGGCTGTAAATGGTCTTTTCCATCTCTGATCATATAATTTTCATATCATAATGTTCAAAACTAGTGCAATACAATTCTCTGGACTCACTAGATCAATAATTGTCAGAAAAAGTTGAACTACTTCATTTGGATAGCTATAATAGGTTCACTTCAAAATCTGGCCTTTACCAAGTGTCCCCGAAAGCCTATATCTCTTTAATCAATGCTCAGACCTTCTTAAAAACAAGTCAGAACGTGTGAAATATCACCCTGAACAAGCATGAAAATTTTCAGACAGATCGGACAAAATTTGCCTCTATAACAGTTAAAAAGGTGAAAATGATATGAATTAATGGCATGTTAAGCCAATAAGTGGTATTTTACTGCCCCCTGCTGTTTAAAATAGTCATTTTCTCATATTGGTATTGGTATCAGCCATGGTAAATCATGATAAATTATGGTGTGTGTGTGTGTGTGTGTGTGTGTGTGTGTGTGTGGTACAAATATAACAAAGGTTTTATTTTCCAACATGAAAACAAACATAACAGAGTGCTAGTGCACAAACAATAACCGACAATGATAATGGATGAGAGGGGAACTTAAATACACAGATCAAGACAAGGACAACAGGTGACGGTTATGATGATGAGGAGCAGGTGATGATGAGGAGGGTGATGAGGAGCAGGTGCAGGTGATGACGACAGATGGTGAATGTGATGAAGACAGAAGGTGAATGTGATGAAGGTGAATGTGACACCAATATCACTGAAACATTTGTGTGTGTGTGTGTGTGTGTGTGTGTGTGTAGCATTATTGTGTGTAGCATATGTAGCAAGTATGCATTATTGAGTTAACATGGAAACACTGGTTTGCTTTAGTGCAGAAAACTGGTCAAAATCATGAGGTTTAAAGTGAAAGTGAGCCAATAAGTGGTCTTCTACTGCCCTCTGCTGGCCATTCTACTTAATTAAATTTTTCCACATGTGCTTGCATTTATACTTGAATACACACTAAAAATCACTTATATAGCAATAACTATTATAACATAATCATATTTTGTCAGTGTTAATCACTTTATTTGCACTGACACTTCAAATAATTGCTAGTAATGTGGTAAATCATGGTAAATCATGGTTAACTATGCTGTGTGTGTGTGTGTGTGTGTGTGTGTGTGTGTGTGTGTGTGTGTGTGTGTGTGTGTGTAAGCATGCATTGAGTTAACATGGATAAACTGGTTTGCTTTAGTGCAGAAAACTGGTTTAAAGTGAAAGTGAGCCAATAAGTGGTCTTCTACTGCCCTCTGCTGGCCATTCTACTTATTAATGAAATATTTCAACATGTGCTTGCATTCATACTTGAATACACACTAAAAAAATCACTTATATAGCAATAACTATTATAACACAATCATATTTTGTCAGTGTTAACCACTTTATTTGCACTGACACTTCAAATAATTGCTAGTAATGTGATAAATCAGGCTAGAAACATGGTAAATCAAAGTAAATAATCCTAGATTGTCGTTTATCTCCTGGTAAATAATACTAGAACGTGGTATATCATGGTAAATCATGGTTAACTATGCTGTGTGTGTGTGTGTGTGTGTGTGTGTGTGTGTGTGTGTGTGTGTGTGTGTGTGTGTGTGTGTTTGTGTGTGTGTTTGTGTGTGTGTGTGTGTGTGTGTGTGTGTGTGTGTAAGCATGCATTGAGTTAACATGGAAAAACTGGTTTGCTTTAGTGCAGAAAACTGGTTTAAAGTGAAAGTGAGCCAATAAGTGGTCTTCTACTGCCCTCTGCTGGCCATTCTACTTAATAATGAAATATTTTACATGTGCTTTTGCATTCATACTTGGACACACACTAAAAATCACGTATATAACTAACTATTATAACACAATAATATTTTGTCAGTGTTCATCACCTCATTTGCACTGACACTTCACATATTTGCTAGTAATGTGGTTAATCATGCTAGAAACATTGTAAATCATAGTAAATAATACTGAAATGAGGTGTATCAAGGTAAATCATGCTAGAATCCTAATAAATCATTCTGGAACATGGTATATGATAGTAAATCATGCTAGAATCATATTAAATAATTCTAGAATGTGGCAAATCGTTGTGGGAGGAGCCTATTTTACTCAAATGGCTATAACTCAAGAAGTAAATGAGATATCTTCACCAAACTCAGTACACATGTGTATGGGTTCAATTTGAGGTCACAGTAAACAATTCTATGGAGATCGGAGCATAGGTGGCGCTATAACTGTTAAAAAGCTTTAAAACCATATATATCCCATGGCAAATTGCCTGTATTGGCTGTAAATGGTCTTTTCCATCTATTATGTCAGTGGTTACATGCTTGCTAAATAAATCTTAATAACTTTTGATGCTTTTGTGCTTAAATGCCTTAAAGGCCTTAACTGCTTGAACCCCGATAAATGCTGCTTGCAGCTTTAATTATTATTATTATTATTATTATTATTATTATTATTCCGCCGTAAAACGCATCGTGGAGCCCAAACCGTAAGAGCTGGAACTTTGAAACTTTGACAGATGGTAGTACAAAAATCGAGGAAAGGTTCAGAGATTATGACCCCGATTGGCCCATAGGTGGCGCTATAACAACCAAAAGCGCGAAACTGCTCATAACTCCTAGACCGTATGTCGTAGACTCAAGTGTCTTATATCATTGGAAAGCTGGACGCCTGACGAACAAAACGTATATCTCCGATTTCATTTCCGCCATGATAGATTTTCCGCCATTTTGAATTTTGTCAAAAATCTACTTTTGCGAACTAGTCCCTGGTTTTTTGCCCGATTGGAACCAAACTAGTGCAGAAATGTTCTCTGGAGACTGAATATCAATAATTATCGAAAAAAAGTGGAAATTTCGATTCACGGTCGCTAAGGGGCGCCAAAACGTACGTTGTGGGAGGGGCCTATTTTACTAAAATGGCTATAACTCCCGATGTAAATGAGGTATCTTCACCAAACTTGGTACACATGTGTATGAGCTTACTCTGGGGTCACAGTAAAAAAATCGCGACGATTGGCCTCATGGTGGCGCTATAAAATGAAAAAAACATAAAACAGGCTATAACCACCTGACCGTTAGTCCGATTGACTTGAAAATTGGTATGCAGTGTCTTGGTCCAAGGTGCCATGTATGTGTATGAGGACATTGGCGTATCTCAAAAAACATGGCCGCCATTGGCCAACGAAGTTTGAGCACCTATTAGACAAGGTTAACGGAGGCCGATCGGAACGAAACTCAATGGGCATGTTCGGCTCATGGCCCTAAAGGTCTGTAAGAATTTTGAAAGAAATCGGCCACTAGTTGGCGCTGACGAGTTTTACGGCTCTGTAATCACGTGGTGTTACAAATATCCACACAATATGCATATCATTTGATAGATCTCCTCAGCCTGAACAACTTTGCCTCAAGAACCATTGCTGTCAATCAAACTGTTCATTAATTATTCATTAATATGTTAAAAACCTACTTTTGCGAACTAGTCCTAGGTTTTTTGCCCGATCGGAACCAGACCAGTCTAGGACAATTCTCTGGACTCTCTAGATCAATAATTATCAAAAAAAAGTTGAACTTTTGCATTTGGATGGCTGTAATAGGGTAATTTATAAAATGGGCGTGTCAAAATACATTAAAAAGCCTATAAATCCTAAATAAAAACTCAGAACTTCACAAAAATTGGTCAGCATATGTGACATAACATCATTAACAAGCATGAAAAATTCTATGGAGATCGGACGATAGGTGGCGCTATAACTGTTAAAAAGCTTTAAAATCATATATTTCCTATGGTAAACTGCCTGTATTGGCTGTAAATGGTCTTTTCCATCTCTGATCATATAATTTTCATATCATAATGTTCAAAACTAGTGCAATACAATTCTCTGGACTCACTAGATCAATAATTGTCAGAAAAAGTTGAACTACTTCATTTGGATAGCTATAATAGGTTCACTTCAAAATCTGGCCTTTACCAAGTGTCCCCGAAAGCCTATATCTCTTTAATCAATGCTCAGACCTTCTTAAAAACAAGTCAGAACGTGTGAAATATCACCCTGAACAAGCATGAAAATTTTCAGACAGATCGGACAAAATTTGCCTCTATAACAGTTAAAAAGGTGAAAATGATATGAATTAATGGCATGTTAAGCCAATAAGTGGTATTTTACTGCCCCCTGCTGTTTAAAATAGTCATTTTCTCATATTGGTATTGGTATCAGTCATGGTAAATCATGATAAATGATGGTGTGTGTGTGTGTGTGTGTGTGTGTGTGTGTGTGTGTGTGTGTGTGTGTGTGTGTGTGTGTGTGTGTGTGTGTGTGTGTGGTACAAATATAACAAAGGTTTTATTTTCCAACATGAAAACAAACATAACAGAGTGCTAGTGCACAAACAATAACCGACAATGATAATGGATGAGAGGGGAACTTAAATACACAGATCAAGACAAGGACAACAGGTGACGGTTATGATGATGAGGAGCAGGTGATGATGAGGAGGGTGATGAGGAGCAGGTGCAGGTGATGACGACAGATGGTGAATGTGATGAAGACAGAAGGTGAATGTGATGAAGGTGAATGTGACACCAATATCACTGAAACATTTGTGTGTGTGTGTGTGTGTGTGTGTGTGTGTGTGTGTGTGTGTGTGTGTGTGTGTGTGTGTGTGTGTGTGTGTGTGTAGCATTATTGTGTGTAGCATATGTAGCAAGTATGCATTATTGAGTTAACATGGAAACACTGGTTTGCTTTAGTGCAGAAAACTGGTCAAAATCATGAGGTTTAAAGTGAAAGTGAACCAATAAGTGGTCTTCTACTGCCCTCTGCTGGCCATTCTACTTAATTAAATTTTTCCACATGTGCTTGCATTTATACTTGAATACACACTAAAAATCACTTATATAGCAATAACTATTATAACATAATCATATTTTGTCAGTGTTAATCACTTTATTTGCACTGACACTTCAAATAATTGCTAGTAATGTGGTAAATCATGGTTAACTATGCTGTGTGTGTGTGTGTGTGTGTGTGTGTGTGTGTGTGTGTGTGTGTGTGTGTGTGTGTGTGTGTGTGTGTAAGCATGCATTGAGTTAACATGGATAAACTGGTTTGCTTTAGTGCAGAAAACTGGTTTAAAGTGAAAGTGAGCCAATAAGTGGTCTTCTACTGCCCTCTGCTGGCCATTCTACTTATTAATGAAATATTTCAACATGTGCTTGCATTCATACTTGAATACACACTAAAAAAATCACTTATATAGCAATAACTATTATAACACAATCATATTTTGTCAGTGTTAACCACTTTATTTGCACTGACACTTCAAATAATTGCTAGTAATGTGATAAATCAGGCTAGAAACATGGTAAATCAAAGTAAATAATCCTAGATTGTCGTTTATCTCCTGGTAAATAATACTAGAACGTGGTATATCATGGTAAATCATGGTTAACTATGCTGTGTGTGTATGTGTGTGTGTGTGTGTGTGTGTGTGTGTGTGTGTGTGTGTTTGTGTGTGTGTGTGTGTGTGTGTGTGTGTGTGTGTGTGTAAGCATGCATTGAGTTAACATGGAAAAACTGGTTTGCTTTAGTGCAGAAAACTGGTTTAAAGTGAAAGTGAGCCAATAAGTGGTCTTCTACTGCCCTCTGCTGGCCATTCTACTTAATAATGAAATATTTTACATGTGCTTTTGCATTCATACTTGGACACACACTAAAAATCACGTATATAACTAACTATTATAACACAATAATATTTTGTCAGTGTTCATCACCTCATTTGCACTGACACTTCACATATCTGCTAGTAATGTGGTTAATCATGCTAGAAACATTGTAAATCATAGTAAATAATACTGAAATGAGGTGTATCAAGGTAAATCATGCTAGAATCCTAATAAATCATTCTGGAACATGGTATATGATAGTAAATCATGCTAGAATCATATTAAATAATTCTAGAATGTGGCAAATCGTTGTGGGAGAAGCCTATTTTACTCAAATGGCTATAACTCAAGAAGTAAATGAGATATCTTTACCAAACTCAGTACACATGTGTATGGGTTCAATTTGAGGTCACAGTAAACAATTCTATGGAGATCGGAGCATAGGTGGCGCTATAACTGTTAAAAAGCTTTAAAACCATATATATCCCATGGCAAATTGCCTGTATTGGCTGTAAATGGTCTTTTCCATCTATTATGTCAGTGGTTACATGCTTGCTAAATAAATCTTAATAACTTTTGATGCTTTTGTGCTTAAATGCCTTAAAGGCCTTAACTGCTTGAACCCCGATAAATGCTGCTTGCAGCTTTAATTAGGGGTTCAAGCACGAAGTGCTGAAACCCTATTGTAATTGTACTGATTTTTATTAGGGGTTCAAGCACGAAGTGCTGAAACCCTATTGTAATTGTGCTGATTTTTATTATTAGGGGTTCAAGCACGAAGTGCTGAAACCCTATTGTAATTGTGCTGATTTTTATTATTATTATTATTATTATTATTATTATTATTCCGCCGTAAAACGCATCGTGCAGCCCAAACCGTAAGAGCTGGAACTTTGAAACTTTGACAGATGGTAGTACAAAAATCGAGGAAAGGTTCAGAGATTATGAGCCCGATTGGCCCATAGGTGGCGCTATAACAACCAAAAGCGCGAAACTGCTCATAACTCCTAGACCGTATGTCGTAGTCTCAAGTGTCTTATATCATTGGAAAGCTGGACGCCTGACGAACAAAACGTATATCTCCGATTTCATTTCCGCCATGATAGATTTTCCGCCATTTTGAATTTTGTCAAAAATCTACTTTTGCGAACTAGTCCCTGGTTTTTTGCCCGATTGGAACCAAACTAGTGCAGAAATGTTCTCTGGAGACTGAATATCAATAATTATCGAAAAAAAGTGGAAATTTCGATTCACGGTCGCTAAGGGGCGCCAAAACGTACGTTGTGGGAGGGGCCTATTTTACTAAAATGGCTATAACTCCCGATGTAAATGAGGTATCTTCACCAAACTTGGTACACATGTGTATGAGCTTACTCTGGGGTCACAGTAAAAAAATCGCGACGATTGGCCTCATGGTGGCGCTATAAAATGAAAAAAACATAAAACAGGCTATAACCACCTGACCGTTAGTCCGATTGACTTGAAAATTGGTATGCAGTGTCTTGGTCCAAGGTGCCATGTATGTCTATGAGGACATTGGCGTATCTCAAAAAACATGGCCGCCATTGGCCAACGAAGTTTGAGCACCTATTAGACAAGGTTAACGGAGGCCGATCGGAACGAAACTCAATGGGCATGTTCGGCTCATGGCCCTAAAGGTCTGTAAGAATTTTGAAAGAAATCGGCCACTAGTTGGCGCTAACGAGTTTTACGGCTCTGTAATCACGTGGTGTTACAAATATCCACACAATATGCATATCATTTGATAGATCTCCTCATCCTGAACAACTTTGCCTCAAGAACCATTGCTGTCAATGAAACTGTTCATTAATTATTCATTAATATGTTAAAAACCTACTTTTGCGAACTAGTCCTAGGTTTTTTGCCCGATCGGAACCAGACCAGTCTAGGACAATTCTCTGGACTCTCTAGATCAATAATTATCAAAAAAAGTTGAACTTTTGCATTTGGATGGCTGTAATAGGGTAATTTATAAAATGGGCGTGTCAAAATACATTAAAAAGCCTATAAATCCTAAATAAAAACTCAGAACTTCACAAAAATTGGTCAGCATATGTGACATAACATCATTAACAAGCATGAAAAATTCTATGGAGATCGGACGATAGGTGGCGCTATAACTGTTAAAAAGCTTTAAAATCATATATTTCCTATGGTAAACTGCCTGTATTGGCTGTAAATGGTCTTTTCCATCTCTGATCATATAATTTTCATATCATAATGTTCAAAACTAGTGCAATACAATTCTCTGGACTCACTAGATCAATAATTGTCAGAAAAAGTTGAACTACTTCATTTGGATAGCTATAATAGGTTCACTTCAAAATCTGGCCTTTACCAAGTGTCCCCGAAAGCCTATATCTCTTTAATCAATGCTCAGACCTTCTTAAAAACAAGTCAGAACGTGTGAAATATCACCCTGAACAAGCATGAAAATTTTCAGACAGATTGGACAAAATTTGCCTCTATAACAGTTAAAAAGGTGAAAATGATATGAATTAATGGCATGTTAAGCCAATAAGTGGTATTTTACTGCCCCCTGCTGTTTAAAATAGTCATTTTCTCATATTGGTATTGGTATCAGCCATGGTAAATCATGATAAATGATGGTGTGTGTGTGTGTGTGTGTGTGTGTGTGTGTGTGTGTGTGTGTGTGTGTGTGTGGTACAAATATAACAAAGGTTTTATTTTCCAACATGAAAACAAACATAACAGAGTGCTAGTGCACAAACAATAACCGACAATGATAATGGATGAGAGGGGAACTTAAATACACAGATCAAGACAAGGACAACAGGTGACGGTTATGATGATGAGGAGCAGGTGATGATGAGGAGGGTGATGAGGAGCAGGTGATGATGAGGAGGGTGATGAGGAGCAGGTGCAGGTGATGACGACAGATGGTGAATGTGATGAAGACAGAAGGTGAATGTGATGAAGGTGAATGTGACACCAATATCACTGAAACATTTGTGTGTGTGTGTGTGTGTGTGTGTGTGTGTGTGTGTGTGTGTGTGTGTGTGTGTGTGTGTGTGTGTGTGTGTGTAGCATTATTGTGTGTAGCATATGTAGCAAGTATGCATTATTGAGTTAACATGGAAACACTGGTTTGCTTTAGTGCAGAAAACTGGTTTAAAGTGAAAGTGAGCCAATAAGTGGTCTTCTACTGCCCTCTGCTGGCCATTCTACTTATTAATGAAATATTTCAACATGTGCTTGCATTCATACTTGAATACACACTAAAAAAATCACTTATATAGCAATAACTATTATAACACAATCATATTTTGTCAGTGTTAACCACTTTATTTGCACTGACACTTCAAATAATTGCTAGTAATGTGATAAATCAGGCTAGAAACATGGTAAATCAAAGTAAATAATCCTAGATTGTCGTTTATCTCCTGGTAAATAATACTAGAACGTGGTATATCATGGTAAATCATGGTTAACTATGCTGTGTGTGTATGTGTGTGTGTGTGTGTGTTTGTGTGTGTGTGTGTGTGTGTGTGTGTGTGTGTGTGTGTGTGTGTAAGCATGCATTGAGTTAACATGGAAAAACTGGTTTGCTTTAGTGCAGAAAACTGGTTTAAAGTGAAAGTGAGCCAATAAGTGGTCTTCTACTGCCCTCTGCTGGCCATTCTACTTAATAATGAAATATTTTACATGTGCTTTTGCATTCATACTTGGACACACACTAAAAATCACGTATATAACTAACTATTATAACACAATAATATTTTGTCAGTGTTCATCACCTCATTTGCACTGACACTTCACATATTTGCTAGTAATGTGGTTAATCATGCTAGAAACATTGTAAATCATAGTAAATAATACTGAAATGAGGTGTATCAAGGTAAATCATGCTAGAATCCTAATAAATCATTCTGGAACATGGTATATGATAGTAAATCATGCTAGAATCATATTAAATAATTCTAGAATGTGGCAAATCGTTGTGGGAGGAGCCTATTTTACTCAAATGGCTATAACTCAAGAAGTAAATGAGATATCTTCACCAAACTCAGTACACATGTGTATGGGTTCAATTTGAGGTCACAGTAAACAATTCTATGGAGATCGGAGCATAGGTGGCGCTATAACTGTTAAAAAGCTTTAAAACCATATATATCCCATGGCAAATTGCCTGTATTGGCTGTAAATGGTCTTTTCCATCTATTATGTCAGTGGTTACATGCTTGCTAAATAAATCTTAATAACTTTTGATGCTTTTGTGCTTAAATGCCTTAAAGGCCTTAACTGCTTGAACCCCGATAAATGCTGCTTGCAGCTTTAATTATTATTATTATTATTCCGCCGTAAAACGCATCGTGCAGCCCAAACCGTAAGAGCTGGAACTTTGAAACTTTGACAGATGGTAGTACAAAAATCGAGGAAAGGTTCAGAGATTATGACCCCGATTGGCCCATAGGTGGCGCTATAGCAACCAAAAGCGCGAAACTGTTCATAACTCCTAGACCGTATGTCGTAGACTCAAGTGTCTTATATCATTGGAAAGCTGGATGCCTGACGAACAAAACGTATATCTCCGATTTCATTTCCGCCATGATAGATTTTCCGCCATTTTGAATTTTGTCAAAAACCTACTTTTGCGAACTAGTCCCTGGTTTTTTGCCCGATTGGAACCAAACCAGTGCAGAAATGTTCTCTGGAGTCTGAATATCAATAATTATCGAAAAAAAGTGGAAATTTCGATTCACGGTCGCTAAGGGGCGCCAAAACGTACGTTGTGGGAGGGGCCTATTTTACTAAAATGGCTATAACTCCCGATGTAAATGAGGTATCTTCACCAAACTTGGTACACATGTGTATGAGTTCAATCTGGGGTCACAGTAAAAAAATCGCGACGATTGGCCTCATGGTGGCGCTATAAAATGAAAAAAACATAAAACAGGCTATAACCACCTGACCGTTAGTCCGATTGACTTGAAAATTGGTATGCAGTGTCTTGGTCCAAGGTGCCATGTATGTGTATGAGGACATTGGCGTATCTCAAAAAACATGGCCGCCATCGGCCAACGAAGTTTGAGCACCTATTAGACAAGGTTAACGGAGGCCGATCGGAACGAAACTCAATGGGCATGTTCGGCTCATGGCCCTAAAGGTCTGTAAGAATTTTGAAAGAAATCGGCCACTAGTTGGCGCTAACGAGTTTTACGGCTCTGTAATCACGTGGTGTTACAAATATCCACACAATATGCATATCATTTGATAGATCTCCTCATCTTGAACAACTTTGCCTCAAGAACCATTGCTGTCAATCAAACTGTTCATTAATTATTCATTAATATGTTAAAAACCTACTTTTGCGAACTAGTCCTAGGTTTTTTGCCCGATTGGAACCAGACCAGTCTAGGACAATTCTCTGGACTCTCTAGATCAATAATTATCAAAAAAAAGTTGAACTTTTGCATTTGGATGGCTGTAATAGGGTAATTTATAAAATGGGCGTGTCAAAATACATTAAAAAGCCTATAAATCCTAAATAAAAACTCAGAACTTCACAAAAATTGGTCAGCATATGTGACATAACATCATTAACAAGCATGAAAAATTCTATGGAGATCGGACGATAGGTGCCGCTATAACTGTTAAAAAGCTTTAAAATCATATATTTCCTATGGTAAACTGCCTGTATTGGCTGTAAATGGTCTTTTCCATCTCTGATCATATAATTTTCACATCATAATGTTCAAAACTAGTGCAATACAATTCTCTGGACTCACTAGATCAATAATTGTCAGAAAAAGTTGAACTACTTCATTTGGATAGCTATAATAGGTTCACTTCAAAATCTGGCCTTTACCAAGTGTCCCCGAAAGCCTATATCTCTTTAATCAATGCTCAGACCTTCTTAAAAACAAGTCAGAACGTGTGAAATATCACCCTGAACAAGCATGAAAATTTTCAGACAGATCGGACAAAATTTGCCTCTATAACAGTTAAAAAGGTGAAAATGATATGAATTAATGGCATGTTAAGCCAATAAGTGGTATTTTACTGCCCCCTGCTGTTTAAAATAGTCATTGTCTCATATTGGTATTGGTATCAGCCATGGTAAATCATGATAAATGATGTGTGTGTGTGTGTGTGTGTGTGTGTGTGTGTGTGTGTGTGTGTGTGTGTGTGTGTGTGTGTGTGTGTGTGTGTGTGTGTGGTACAAATATAACAAAGGTTTTATTTTCCAACATGAAAACAAACATAACAGAGTGCTAGTGCACAAACAATAACCGACAATGATAATGGATGAGAGGGGAACTTAAATACACAGATCAAGACGAGGACAACAGGTGACGGTTATGATGATGAGGAGCAGGTGATGATGAGGAGGGTGATGAGGAGCAGGTGCAGGTGATGACGACAGATGGTGAATGTGATGAAGACAGAAGGTGAATGTGATGAAGGTGAATGAGACACCAATATCACTGAAACATTTGTGTGTGTGTGTGTGTGTGTGTGTGTGTGTGTGTGTGTGTGTGTGTGTGTGTGTGTGTGTAGCATTATTGTGTGTAGCATATGTAGCAAGTATGCATTATTGAGTTAACATGGAAACACTGGTTTGCTTTAGTGCAGAAAACTGGTCAAAATCATGAGGTTTAAAGTGAAAGTGAGCCAATAAGTGGTCTTCTACTGCCCTCTGCTGGCCATTCTACTTATTAATTAAATTTTTCCACATGTGCTTGCATTTATACTTGAATACACACTAAAAATCACTTATATAGCAATAACTATTATAACACAATCATATTTTGTCAGTGTTAATCACTTTATTTGCACTGACACTTCAAATAATTGCTAGTAATGTGATAAATCAGGCTAGAAACATGGTAAATCAAAGTAAATAATACTAGATTGTCGTTTATCTCCTGGTAAATAATACTAGAACGTGGTATATCATGGTAAATCATGGTTAACTATGCTGTGTGTGTGTGTGTGTGTGTGTGTGTGTGTGTGTGTGTGTGTGTAAGCATGCATTGAGTTAACATGGATAAACTGGTTTGCTTTAGTGCAGAAAACTGGTTTAAAGTGAAAGTGAGCCAATAAGTGGTCTTCTACTGCCCTCTGCTGGCCATTCTACTTATTAATGAAATATTTCAACATGTGCTTGCATTCATACTTGAATACACACTAAAAAAATCACTTATATAGCAATAACTATTATAACACAATCATATTTTGTCAGTGTTAATCACTTTATTTGCACTGACACTTCAAATAATTGCTAGTAATGTGATAAATCAGGCTAGAAACATGGTAAATCAAAGTAAATAATACTAGATTGTCGTTTATCTCCTGGTAAATAATACTAGAACGTGGTATATCATGGTAAATCATGGTTAACTATGCTGTGTGTGTGTGTGTGTGTGTGTGTGTGTGTGTGTGTGTGTGTGTGTGTGTGTGTGTGTGTGTGTGTAAGCATGCATTGAGTTAACATGGAAAAACTGGTTTGCTTTAGTGCAGAAAACTGGTTTAAAGTGAAAGTGAGCCAATAAGTGGTCTTCTAGTGCCCTCTGCTGGCCATTCTACTTAATAATGAAATATTTTACATGTGCTTTTGCATTCATACTTGGACACACTAAAAATCACGTATATAACTAACTATTATAACACAATAATATTTTGTCAGTGTTCATCACCTCATTTGCACTGACACTTCACATAATTGCTAGTAATGTGGTTAATCATGCTAGAAACATTGTAAATCATAGTAAATAATACTGAAATGAGGTGTATCAAGGTAAATCATGCTAGAATCCTAATAAATCATTCTGGAACATGGTATATGATAGTAAATCATGCTAGAATCATATTAAATAATTCTAGAATGTGGCAAATCGTTGTGGGAGGAGCCTATTTTACTCAAATGGCTATAACTCAAGAAGTAAATGAGATATCTTCACCAAACTCAGTACACATGTGTATGGGTTCAATTTGAGGTCACAGTAAACAATTTTATGGAGATCGGACCATAGGTGGCGCTATAACTGTTAAAAAGCTTTAAAACCATATATATCCCATGGCAATTTGCCTGTATTGGCTGTAAATGGTCTTTTCCATCTATTATGTCAGTGGTTACATGCTTGCTAAATAAATCTTAATGACTTTTGATGCTTTTGTGCTTAAATGCCTTAAAGGCCTTAACTGCTTGAACCCCGATAAATGCTGCTTGCAGCTTTAATTATTATTATTATTATTATTCTCCCCTAAAACGCATCGTGCAGCCCAAACCGTAAGAGCTGGAACCTTGAAACTTGGCCAAATGGTAGTCCTCAATTTGGGGAGAACCTATCAAAGTATGACCCAGATTGGCCCATAGGTGGCGCTATAGCAACCAAAAGCGCGGAACTGCTCATAACTCCTAGACCGTATGTCGTAGACTCAAGTGTCCTATATCATTGGAAAGCTGGACGCCTGAAGGTCAAAACGTATATCTCCGATTTTATTTCAGGTATGCAAATTTTTCCGCCATTTTGAATTTTGTCAAAAACCTACTTTTGCGAACTAGTCCCTGGTTTTTCACCCGATCGGAACCAAAGCAGTGCAGAAATGTTCTTTGGAGTCTGAAGATCAATAATTATCGAAAAAAAAGTCGAAATTTCGATTCCTGGTCGCTAGGGGGTGATAAATTAATGTTGTGGGAGGAGCCTATTTTACTAAAATGGCTATAACTCGAAAAGGAAATGAGATATCTTCACCAAACTTGGTACACATGTGTAAGAGTTCAATCTGGGGTCATAGTAAAAAAATGTCGACGATTGATCACTAGGTGGCGCTATAACATGAAAAAAAACATGAAAAGGGCTATGACCACGTGACCGTTTGTCCGATTGACTTGAAAATTGGTATGCAGTGTCTTGGTCCAAGGTGCCATGTATGTCTATGAGGACTTTGGCGTATCTCGAAAAACATGGCCGCCATCGACCAATGAAATTTGAGCACCTATTAGACAAGGTTAACGGAGGCCGATCGGAACGAAACTCGATGGGCATGTTCAACTCATGGCCCTAGAGGTCTGTAAGAATTTTGAAAGAAATCGGCCACTAGTTGGCGCTAACGAGTTTTATGGCTCTGTAATCACGTGGTGTTACACTTATTGTCACAAAATGCATATCATTTGATAGATCTGCTCATGCTGAACAACTTTGCCTCAAGAACCATTGCTGTCAATCAAACCGTTCATTAAATATTCGCAATTATGTTAAAAACCTACTTTTGCGAACTAGTCCTAGGTTTTTTGCCCGATCGGAACAAGACCAGTCTAGGGTAATTCTCTGGACTCTCTAGATCAATAATTATCAAAAAAAGTTCAACTTTAGCATTTTTCGCATGGGTATATTGGGTCATAATGAAAATGGGCGTGGCAAAATGCATTTAAAAGCCTATAAATCCTAAACGAAAACTCAGAACTTCACAAAAATTGGTGAGCATATGTACCATAACAGTCTAAACAAGCATGTAAAATTTCATGAAGATCGTACGATAGGTGGCGCTATAACTGTTAAAAAGCTTTGAAAACCATATATTTCCTATGGTAAATTGCCTGTTTTGGCTGTAAATGGTCTTTTCCATCTATTATTTCAGTGGTTAAAAGCTTTACAAATAAAACTTAATGTCTTAAATGCTTATGTGCTTAAAGGCCTTAAATGCTTGAACCCCGATAAATGCTGCTTGCAGCTTTAATTATTATTATTCTTCCCTAAAACGCATCGTGCAGCCAAAACCGTAAGGCCTAGAGACGTGATACTTGGTCAAATGGTAGTAGTATTGCTCGCTACTCAGATACACGGACTTAGCCAAATCGGCCCATAGGTGGCGCTACAGCAACCAAAAGCGCGAAACTGCTCAGAACTCCTAGACCGTATGTCGTAGACTCAAGTGTCTTATATCATTGGGAAGCTGGATGCCTGACGAACAAAACGTATATCTCCGATTTCATTTCCGCCATGATAGATTTTCCGCCATTTTGAATTTTGCCAAAAACCTACTTTTGCGAACTAGTCCTAGGTTTTTCGCCCGATCGGAACCAACCCAGTACAGAAATGTTCTCTGGAGTCTGAATATCAATAATTATCGAAAAAAAGTTGAAATTTCGATTCACGGACGCTAAGGGGCGCCAAAACGTACGTTGTGGGAGGGGCCTATTTTACTAAAATGGCTATAACTCCAGAAGTAAATGAGGTATCTTCACCAAACTCGGTACACATGTGTAAGAGGTCAATCTGAGGTCCCAGTAAAAAAATCGCGGCGATTGGCCACATGGTGGCGCTATAACTTGAAAAAAACATAAAACAGGCTTTAACCACCTGACCGTTAGTCCGATTGACTTGAAAATTGGTATGCAGTGTCTTGGCCCAAGGTGTCATGTATGTCTATGAGGACATTGGTGTATCTCAAAAAACATGGCCGCCATCGGCCAATGAAGTTTGAGCACCTATTAGACAAGGTTAACGGAGGCCGATCGGAACGAAACTCGATGGGCATGTTCAACTCATAGCCCTAGAGGTCTGTAAGAATTTTGAAAGAAATCGGCCACTAGTTGGCGCTAACGAGTTTTACGGCTCTGTAATCACGTGGTGTTACACTTATTGTCACAAAATGCATATCATTTGATAGATCTGCTCATGCTGAACAACATTGCCTCAAGAACCATAGCTGTCAATCAAATCGTTCATTAATTATTCGCGAATATGTTAAAAACCTACTTTTGCGAACTAGTCCCTGGTTTTTCGCCCGATCGGAACCAGACCAGTCTAGGACAATTCTCTGGACTCTCTAGATCAATAATTATCGAAAAAAAGTTGAACTTTTGAATTTTTCGTATGGCTATAATTGGGTCATAAAGAAAATGGGCGTGGCAAAATGCACTCAAAAGCTTATAAATCCTAAACGAAAACTCAGAACTTCACGAAAATTGGTGAGCATATGTGCCATAATATTCTAAACAAGCATGCCAAATTTCATGTTGATTGGACCATAGGTGGCGCTATAACTGTTAAAAAGGTTTGAAAACCATATATTTCCTATGGTAAATTGCCTGTATTGGCTGTAAATGGACTTTTCCATCTATTATTTCAGTGGTTAAAAGCTTTCTAAATAAAACTTAATGTCTTAAATGCTTATGTGCTTAAAGGCCTTAAATGCTTGAACCCCGATAAATGCTGCTTGCAGCTTTAATTATTATTATTCTTCTGCCGTAAAACGCATCGTGCAGCCCAAACCGTAAGGGCTAGAGCATTGAAACTTTGCCAGATGGTAGTACAAAAATCGAGGAGAGGTTCAGAGATTATGACCCCGATTGGCCCATAGGTGGCGCTATAGCAACCAAAAGCGCGAAACTGCTCATAACTCCTAGACCGTATGTCGCAGACTCAAGTGTCTTATATCATTGGAAAGCTGGACGCCTGACGAACAAAACGTATATCTCCGATTTCATTTCCGTCATGATAGATTTTCCGCCATTTTGAATTTTGTCGAAAATCTACTTTTGCGAACTAGTCCCTGGTTTTTTGCCCGATCGGAGCCAAACCAGTGCAGAAATGTTCTCTGGAGTCTGAAGATCAATAATTATCGAAAAAATGTTGAAATTTCGATTCATGGACGCTAGGGGGCGCAAAATAATCGTTGTGGGAGGAGCCTATTTTACTAAAATGGCTATAACTTAAAAAGTAAATAAGATAGCTTCACCAAACTCGGTACACATGTGTATGGGTTCATTCTGGGGTCACAGTAAAAAAATCGCGACGATTGAACACTAGGTGGCGCTATAACATGAAAAAAACATGAAAAGGGCTATAACCACCTGACCGTTAGTCCGATTGACTTGAAAATTGGTATGCAGTGTCTTGGTCCAAGGTGCCATGTATGTCTATGAGGACATTGGCGTATCTCAAAAAACATGGCCGCCATTGGCCAATGAAGTTGAGCACCTATTAGACAAGGTTAACGGAGGCCGATCGGAACGAAACTCGATGGGCATGTTCGACTCATGGCCCTAGAGGTCTGTAAGAATTTTGAAAGAAATCGGCCACTAGTTGGCGCTAACGAGTTTTTTGGCTCTGTAATCACGTGGTGTTACACTTATCGTCACAAAAAGCATATCATTTGATATATCTGCTCATGCTGAACAACTTTGCCTCAAGAACCATTTCTGTCAATCAAACCGTTCATTAAATATTCATGAATATGTCTAAAACCTACTTTTGCGAACTAGTCCTAGGTTTTTTGCCCGATCGGAACCAGACCAGTCTAGGACAATTCTCTGGACTCTCTAGATCAATAATTATCAAAAAAAAGTTGAACTTTTGCATTTGGATGGCTGTAATAGGATCATTTATAAAATGGGCATGGAAAAATACATTAAAAAGCCTATAAATCCTAAATAAAAACCCAGAACTTCACAAAAATTGGTGAACTTATGTGACATAACATCATTAACAAGCATGCAAAATTTCATGGAGATCGGACGATAGGTGGCGCTATAATTGTTAAAAATCTTTAAAACCATATATTTCCTATGGTAAACTGCCTGTATTGACTGTAAATGGTCTTTTCCATCTCTGAATATATAATTTTCATATCATAATGTTAAAAACTAGTGCAATACAATTCTCTGGACTCACTAGAACAATAATTGTCAGAAAAAGTTGAACTACTTCATTTGGATAGCTATAATAGGTTCACTTCAAAATGTGGCCTTTACCAAGTGTCCCCGAAAGCCTATATCTCTTTAATGAATGTTCAAACCTTCTTAAAAACAAGTCAGAACATGTGAAATATCACTCTGAACATGCATGAAAATTTTCAGACAGATCTGACAAAATTTGCCTCTATAACAGTTAAAAAGGTGAAAATGATATGAATATAATGACATATTAAGCCAAGAAGTGGTATTTTACTGCCCCCTGCTGTTTAAAATAGTCATGTTGTCATATTGTTCTATAATTTATATTTAGACTTTATAAAATCACTATTTTAACATTTACAATTACATTTAGTCAAAAATCCATCTGTTAAATTATTAGTATTGACAGTTTGATCACATCATATATTTCAAATGTCTGTATCTACAATATAATGTGTGTGTGTAGTCTTAGGTTTCTGAATAAATTCTGAATGATCTGATTAATAGCTTACAAAGACTTTGTGAAATGTTTATAGACCATTCAAATATATTTTCATAATGACATATCCCAATAGCATTGAAAAAACAACATTTGTCTTGTGTGTGTGTGTGTGTGTGTGTGTGTGTGTGTGTGTGTGTGTGTGTGTGTGTGTGTGTGTGTGTGTGTTAACATGCATTATGGATTTAAAATGGAAAAACTGGTTTGCTTTAGTGCAGAAAAATGGTGAAAATCAAGAAGTTTAAAGTGAAAGTGAGCCAATATGTGGTCTTCTACTGCCCTCTGCTGGCCATTCTACTTATTAATGTCTACCCACATATGCTTTTGCATTCATTAGACACTAAAAATCACTTATATAACAATAAAACACTAAAAAATCACTTATATAACAATTACTATTGTAGCACAATCATATTTTGTCAGAGTTTATCACTTCATTTTTACTGATACTTCACATAATTGCTAGCAATGTGGTAAATCATGGTTAAATCACACTAAAAACATGGTAAATCAATAAATGATACTAGAATGTGGTGTATCAAGGTAAATCATACTACAATCCTGGTACATCATTCTAGAACATAGTATATCATGGTACATCATGCTAGAACATGGTAAATCATGGTAAACTATGCTAGAACAGGGTAAATCATGGTAAGCCATGATAAATCATAATAAACTATGGTAAATCATGTTAGAATGTGGTATATCATGGTAAATCATGCTAGAACATGGTAAATCATGGTAAACTATGCTAGAACAGGGTAAATCATGGTAAACTATGATAAATCATGATAAACTATGGTAATCCATGCTAGAATCACAGTAAACAATGGTAAATCATACTAGAATGTAGTATATCATGGTAAATTATGCTAGAATATGGCAAATCATGCTAGAATCATAGTAAATAATACTAGAATGTGCTAAATTGTTGTGGGAGGAGCCTATTTTACTAAAATGGCTATAACTCAAGAAGTAAATGAGATATCTTCACCAAACTCAGTACACATGTGTATGGGTTCAATTTGAGGTCACAGTAAACAATTCTATGGAGATCGGACCATAGGTGGCGCTATAACTGTTAAAAAGCTTTAAAACCATATATATCCCATGGTAAACTGCCTGTATTGGCTGTAAATGGTCTTTTCCATCTATTATGTCCGTGGTTACATGCTTGCTAAATAAATCTTAACTTTTGATGCTTTTGTGCTTAAATGCTTAAAAGGCTTTAACTGCTTGAACCCCGATAAATGCTGCTTGCAGCTTTAATTAGGGGTTCAAGCACGAAGTGCTGAAACCCTATTGTAATTGTGCTGATTTTTATTATTATTATTAGGGGTTCAAGCACGAAGTGCTGAAACCCTATTGTAATTGTGCTGATTTTTATTATTATTAGGGGTTCAAGCACGAAGTGCTGAAACCCTATTGTAATTGTACTGATTTTTATTAGGGGTTCAAGCACGAAGTGCTGAAACCCTATTGTAATTGTGCTGATTTTTATTATTATTATTATTATTATTATTCTGCCGTAAAACGCATCGTGCAGCCCAAACCGTAAGGGCTAGAGCTTTGAAACTTTGCCATATGGTAGTACAAAAATCGAGGAGAGGTTATCAAATTATGACCCCGATTGGCCCATAGGTGGCGCTATAGCAACCAAAAGCGCGAAACTGCTCATAACTCCTAGACCGTAAGTCATAGACTCAAGTGTCTTATATCATTGGAAAGCTGGACGCCTGACGAACAAAACGTATATCTCCGATTTTATTTCCGCCATGATAGATTTTCCGCCATTTTGAATTTTGTCGAAAATCTACTTTTGCGAACTAGTCCCTGGTTTTTTGCCCGATCGGAACCAAACCAGTGCAGAATTGTTCTCTGGAGTCTGAATATCAATAATTATCAAAAAAAAGTTGAAATTTCGATTCACGGTCGCTAGGGGGTGCAAAATTAACGTTGTGGGAGGAGCCTATTTTACTAAAATGGCTATAACTCCAGAAGTAAAAGAGGTATTTTAACCAAACCTGGTACACATGTGTAAGACGTCAATATGAGGTCACGGTAAAAAAATCGCGGCGATTGGTCACATGGTGGCGCTATAACATGAAAAAAACATAAAACAGGCTATAACCACCTGACCGTTAGTCCGATTGACTTGAAAATTGGTATGCAGTGTCTTGGTCCAAGGTGCCATGTATGTCTATGAGGACATTGGTGTATCTCAAAAAACATGGCCGCCATCGGCCAATGAAGTTTGAGCACCTATTAGACAAGGTTAACGGAGGCCTATCGGAACGAAACTCGGTGGGCATGTTCGACTCATGGCCCTAGAGGTCTGTAAGAATTTTAAAAGAAATCGGCCACTAGTTGGCGCTAACGAGTTTTATGGCTCTGTAATCACGTGGTGTTACACTTATTGTCACAAAATGCATACCATTTGATAGATCTCCTCTTGTTGAACAACTTTGCCTCAAGAACCATTGCTGTCAATCAAACCGTTCATTAAATATTCGTAATTATGTTAAAAACCTACTTTTGCGAACTAGTCCTAGGTTTTTCGCCCGATCAGAACCAAACGAGTCTAGGACAATTCTATGGACTCTCAAGATCAATAATTATCAAAAAAAAGTTGAACTTTTGCATTTTTCGCATGGGTATATTGGGTCATAAAGAAAATGGGCGTGGCAAAATGCACTCAAAAGCCTATAAATCCTAAACAAAAACTCAGAACTTCACGAAAATTGGTGAGCTTATGTGCCATAACATCATTAACAAGCATGCAAAATTTCATGGAGATCGGACTATAGATGGTGCTATAACTGTTAAAAAGCTTTAAAAAACACATATTTCCTATGGTAAATTGCCTGTATTGGCTGTAAATGGACTTTTCCATCTATTATTTCAGTGGTTAAAAGCTTTCTAAATAAATCTTAATGTCTTAAATGCTTATGTGCCTAAAGGCCTTAAATGCTTGAACCCCGATAAATGCTGCTTGCAGCTTTAATTAGGGGTTCAAGCACGAAGTGCTGAAACCCTATTGTAATTGTGCTGATTTTTATTATTATTAGGGGTTCAAGCACGAAGTGCTGAAACCCTATTGTAATTGTGCTGATTTTTATTAGGGGTTCAAGCACGAAGTGCTGAAACCCTATTGTAATTGCCCTGATTTTTATTATTATTATTATTCTTCCCTAAAACGCATCGTGCAGCCAAAACCGTAAGGCCTAGAGACGTGATACTTGGTCAAATGGTAGTAGTATTGCTCGCTACTCAGATACACGGACTTAGCCAAATCGGCCCATAGGTGGCGCTACAGCAACCAAAAGCGCGAAACTTCCATCTATTATTTCAGTGGTTAAAAGCTTTCTAAATAAATCTTAATGTCTTAAATGCTTATGTGCCTAAAGGCCTTAAATGCTTGAACCCCGATAAATGCTGCTTGCAGCTTTAATTAGGGGTTCAAGCACGAAGTGCTGAAACCCTATTGTAATTGTGCTGATTTTTATTATTATTATTATTATTATTATTCTGCCGTAAAACGCATCGTGCAGCCCAAACCGTAAGGGCTAGAGCTTTGAAACTTTGCCATATGGTAGTACAAAAATCGAGGAGAGGTTATCAAATTATGACCCCGATTGGCCCATAGGTGGCGCTATAGCAACCAAAAGCGCGAAACTGCTCATAACTCCTAGACCGTAAGTCATAGACTCAAGTGTCTTATATCATTGGAAAGCTGGACGCCTGACGAACAAAACGTATATCTCCGATTTTATTTCCGCCATGATAGATTTTCCGCCATTTTGAATTTTGTCGAAAATCTACTTTTGCGAACTAGTCCCTGGTTTTTTGCCCGATCGGAACCAAACCAGTGCAGAATTGTTCTCTGGAGTCTGAATATCAATAATTATCAAAAAAAAGTTGAAATTTCGATTCACGGTCGCTAGGGGGTGCAAAATTAACGTTGTGGGAGGAGCCTATTTTACTAAAATGGCTATAACTCCAGAAGTAAAAGAGGTATTTTAACCAAACCTGGTACACATGTGTAAGACGTCAATATGAGGTCACGGTAAAAAAATCGCGGCGATTGGTCACATGGTGGCGCTATAACATGAAAAAAACATAAAACAGGCTATAACCACCTGACCGTTAGTCCGATTGACTTGAAAATTGGTATGCAGTGTCTTGGTCCAAGGTGCCATGTATGTCTATGAGGACATTGGTGTATCTCAAAAAACATGGCCGCCATCGGCCAATGAAGTTTGAGCACCTATTAGACAAGGTTAACGGAGGCCTATCGGAACGAAACTCGGTGGGCATGTTCGACTCATGGCCCTAGAGGTCTGTAAGAATTTTAAAAGAAATCGGCCACTAGTTGGCGCTAACGAGTTTTATGGCTCTGTAATCACGTGGTGTTACACTTATTGTCACAAAATGCATACCATTTGATAGATCTCCTCTTGTTGAACAACTTTGCCTCAAGAACCATTGCTGTCAATCAAACCGTTCATTAAATATTCGTAATTATGTTAAAAACCTACTTTTGCGAACTAGTCCTAGGTTTTTCGCCCGATCAGAACCAAACGAGTCTAGGACAATTCTATGGACTCTCAAGATCAATAATTATCAAAAAAAAGTTGAACTTTTGCATTTTTCGCATGGGTATATTGGGTCATAAAGAAAATGGGCGTGGCAAAATGCACTCAAAAGCCTATAAATCCTAAACAAAAACTCAGAACTTCACGAAAATTGGTGAGCTTATGTGCCATAACATCATTAACAAGCATGCAAAATTTCATGGAGATCGGACTATAGATGGTGCTATAACTGTTAAAAAGCTTTAAAAAACACATATTTCCTATGGTAAATTGCCTGTATTGGCTGTAAATGGACTTTTCCATCTATTATTTCAGTGGTTAAAAGCTTTCTAAATAAATCTTAATGTCTTAAATGCTTATGTGCCTAAAGGCCTTAAATGCTTGAACCCCGATAAATGCTGCTTGCAGCTTTAATTATTATTATTATTCTGCCGTAAAACGCATCGTGCAGCCCAAACCGTAAGAGCTGGAACTTTGAAACTTTGACAGATGGTAGTACAAAAATCGAGGAAAGGTTCAGAGATTATGACCCCGATTGGCCCATAGGTGGCGCTATAACAACCAAAAGCGCGAAACTGCTCATAACTCCTAGACCGTATGTCGTAGACTCAAGTGTCTTATATCATTGGAAAGCTGGATGCCTGACGAACAAAACGTATATCTCCGATTTCATTTCCGCCATGATAGATTTTCCGCCATTTTGAATTTTGTCAAAAATCTACTTTTGCGAACTAGTCCCTGGTTTTTTGCCCGATTGGAACCAAACTAGTGCAGAAATGTTCTCTGGAGACTGAATATCAATAATTATCGAAAAAAAGTGGAAATTTCGATTCACGGTCGCTAAGGGGCGCCAAAACGTACGTTGTGGGAGGGGCCTATTTTACTAAAATGGCTATAACTCCCGATGTAAATGAGGTATCTTCACCAAACTTGGTACACATGTGTATGAGCTTACTCTGGGGTCACAGTAAAAAAATCGCGACGATTGGCCTCATGGTGGCGCTATAAAATGAAAAAAACATAAAACAGGCTATAACCACCTGACCGTTAGTCCGATTGACTTGAAAATTGGTATGCAGTGTCTTGGTCCAAGGTGCCATGTATGTGTATGAGGACATTGGCGTATCTCAAAAAACATGGCCGCCATCGGCCAACGAAGTTTGAGCACCTATTAGACAAGGTTAACGGAGGCCGATCGGAACGAAACTCAATGGGCATGTTCGGCTCATGGCCCTAAAGGTCTGTAAGAATTTTGAAAGAAATCGGCCACTAGTTGGCGCTAACGAGTTTTACGGCTCTGTAATCACGTGGTGTTACAAATATCCACACAATATGCATATCATTTGATAGATCTCCTCATCCTGAACAACTTTGCCTCAAGAACCATTGCTGTCAATCAAACTGTTCATTAATTATTCATTAATATGTTAAAAACCTACTTTTGCGAACTAGTCCTAGGTTTTTTGCCCGATCGGAACCAGACCAGTGTAGGACAATTCTCTGGACTCTCTAGATCAATAATTATCAAAAAAAAGTTGAACTTTTGCATTTGGATGGCTGTAATAGGGTCATTTATAAAACGGGCGTGTCAAAATACATTAAAAAGCCTATAAATCCTAAATAAAAACTCAGAACTTCACAAAAATTGGTCAGCATATGTGACATAACATCATTAACAAGCATGAAAAATTCTATGGAGATCGGACGATAGTTGGCGCTATAACTGTTAAAACGCTTTAAAACCATATATTTCCTATGGTAAATTGCCTGTATTTGCTGTAAATGATGTCTTCTATCTTTTATCATATAATGTTCATATCATAATGTTCAAAACCAGTGCAGCACAATTCTCTGAACTCTCTAGATCAATAATTATCAGAAAAAAAGTTTAACTTCTTCAAAAGGTGATTTTATATGAATATAATGACATATTAAGCCAATAAGTGGTATTTTACTGCCCCCTGCTGTCATTTCATCATACTACTCCCTAATATTGTTATAAAATTCATATTTAGACTTTTTAAAATCATTATTTTAACATTTACAATCACATTTTGTCAAAACTCATCTATTGAGTATTACTATTGACAATTGTGTTACACTGAGATATGGAAATGGACGAAAGTAAATGAATGAAATGAAACGAAAGTATAACGGCATTTAAGCCACGCCCCCGAATACAAATCCATTCATAACTCGAAAACGGAAAGTCGTTGCGCGCTCAAATTTTGATGGTGAGGACCTCTCCGGGCTCTTGATCGAAACGTGTCGTCGCGGGCCTCGGGAGCGCGCCCCCCGCGCATCGCGAATCCGCGGGACCCCCGATTTTGAACGGCCATTACTCCCGACCCAGACCACCCCGAACATTGTGTGAGAGCTCGTTGGAAAGGGCGCGTCCTTGGCTAGCTTCGATTCAAATGTGGTGTTATTTGCCCTGGGCATTCCAGAGATAATAGCCCGAACAGATATGCCTTATAACAGTCATAACTCCCAGCCCCAATCGCCCAAAAACACATTGATGGTCTCATTCAACAGGGCTCCTCAAGCACTATCTATGCTCTGAGTTTCAGAATTTTTCGCCTTTTGGTTCCTGAGATATAAGTAAAAAAACAAATTCCCATTCATTCAAACACTTCAACTGTAAAATGTAAGCTATAATACCACTGTTGTCCACTAAAGGGAGCAGCAGGATTACGCATGATCTTTTAATTCGCTTCAGTATTGGAAATAAACAAATGCTTTAAGAAGCAATCTTTTTTATTATGATGTTTTTTTTTTTATTATGATATTTGTATTTTATTTTTTTTATTATGATTATGAACGGTTTGATTGACATTAGTGATTCTTGAGGCAAAGTTGTTCAAGATGAGGAGATGAAGATATTTTCACAATATCACATCCTAAAAACATTGAAAACATATTTGTCTTTGTGTGTGTGTGTGTGTGTGGGTTTGTGTGTGTGTCTGTGTGTGTGTCTGTGTGTGTGTGTAAGCATGCTTAATGGAAAGAACATGAAGAAACTGCTTTGTTTTACTGGTGGATAAAAAAGTCTTTCAAATGAAAGTGAGTCAATTAGTGGTCTTCTACTGCCCTCTGCAGGACATTCTACTTAATAAAATATTTTCATCTGTGCTTTTGCATTAGTTTTTGGACTATATCAAATTACTTGCATGAAAATCACCTATTATAACACAGTCATGTTTTGTCAAAGTTTATCACTTCATTTTTACTGAGCTCTCAGTTTGAACAATTCTGCCTCTCAGTGATTAATTTGAAATCTGAAAATGGTGTTATACAGAGGAGATTTGCAATTATCATTTTGTTACCTATCTTTTATTTTAAATATCTCCATCTACAACAAAATATGTGTGCATGTGTGTGTTCAAGCATGGTTAGTGTATTAAGTATTATTGTTTAAGTATTATTGTTTTCATTTACATTTTAACCACCAGAAGAAGAACACTCATTGGTTCATTCTGCTCACTAAAATATTATTTTTAATTTTTTTTTCCATTTGAAATATTGTTTAAACTTAATAAAATCATTAAAATAACATTTCAAATCATATTTTGTCTGTTTATAAATCCCACAGACTCACATTGGCTGCAATACTAATGTTTTTGTAAAACACAGACCTGATAGTCTAATCTGTGTGTATTGTGCATACTGTATATTATTGATATTATTACTATTGCAAATCATGTTATTGTAACTCATATCTTAATAGAATATTATTTGTAATTTTAATTCTTTATTTCTTAAGTGTTTTTTTTTATGATTACTACAGATATTATCACCAAAGATATCAACTACACCTTCACTTTTAGTATTGACACGCTGCACACACAGCACAATCACACACTCACTAATGCATTCAAATAAATGTAATCTTACTGTGCTACTTTATTTGTACATGATTAGAATGAACAGAAATCTAAGAATATTTTTCTTCTTTTGTTAAAGCCATTTCAGACTCCAAGTAAGCATTATATTACTAATCATCTATTTTAAAGGTGCCATACAATTGAAAACTGTATTTATCTTGGCATAGTTGAATGATAAGAGTTCTGGACATGGAACTGACATACCGTGAGCCTCAAACACCATTGTTTCCTCCTTCTTGTGTAAATCTCCTGTTTGCAAAAGACCGCTGAAAAATGAGTGAATCCCACCATAACACCGACTGTGACGTTGGAGTCAGGATCATTAATATTTATACCCCCCAAATTTGCATTTTCCAGTCCATGTTCTAGGCCAGGCAGTGTTAATGTGGACCTGCACAGCCGAATCATCAGAAGATCTGCAGGTATTGTGAAGAAGCAAGCAAGGACAATAGTGAAAATGGCAGATCATGGATATAAATGTTATGTCTGAGGCTGTGCTGTGGATTTGAGAACTTTTCATTCCCTTCCCACAAAACTGTCAACAGGCATGGTTGATGTTTACAACAGGATACCTCACCATTTTAATTCAAAGCTGTTAGTTTGCTCTTAACGGAGGCCGATCAGAACGAAACTCGATGGGCATGTTCGACTCGTGGCCCTAGAGGTCTGTAAGAATTTTGAAAAATCAGCCACTAGTTGACGCTAACAGGTTTTACGGCTATGTAATCACGTGATGCATATCATTTGATAGATCTCCTCATACTGAACAACTTTGCCTCAAGAACTACTGCTGTCAATCAATTTGTTCATTAAATACTTGCTATTATGTTAAAAACCTACTTTTGCGAACTAGTCCTAGGTTTTTCGCCCGATCGGAAATATACCAGTGCAGTACAATTCTCTGGAAGCTCTAGATTATTAATTATATAAAAAACTTTAACTTTACCCATTGGGTAGCCATAACAGGATCATTTAGAAAATGGGTATGGCAAAAAACACTCAAAAGCCTGTAAATCCTAAACAAAAACTCAGACAACTCACTAGACTGCCTTATGTGCTTAAAGACCCTAAATGCTTGAACCCCGCTAAATGCTGCTTGCAGCTTTAATTATTATTATTATTCTGCCGTAAAACGCATCGTGCAGCCCAAACCGTAAGGGCTAGAGCTTTGAAACTTTGCCAGATGGTAGTACAAAAATCGAGGAGAGGTTCAGAGATTATGACCCCGATTGGCCCATAGGTGGCGCTATAGCGACCAAAAGCGCGAAACTGCTCATAACTCCTAGACCGTATGTCGCAGCCTCAAGTGTCTTATATCATTGGAAAGCTGGACGCCTGACGAACAAAACGTATATCTCCGATTTTATTTCCATCATGATAGATTTTCCGCCATTTTGAATTTTGTCGAAAATCTACTTTTGCGAACTAGTCCCTGGTTTTTCGCCCGATCGGAACCAAACCAGTGCAGAATTGTTCTCTGGAGTCTGAAGATCAATAATTATCGAAAAAAAGTTGAAATTTCGATTCACAGTCGCTAGGGGGTGCAAAATTAACGTTGTGGGAGGAGCCTATTTTACTAAAATGGCTATAACTCCAGAAGTAATTCAGTAAACTTCACCAAACTTGGTATACATGTGTAGGAGGTCAGTCTGAGGTCACAGTAAAAAAATCGCGGCGATCGGCCACATGGTGGCGCTATAACATGACAAAAACATAAAACAGGCTATAACCACCTGACCGTTAGTCCGATTGACTTGAAAATTGGTATGCAGTGTCTTGGTCCAAGGTGCCATGTATGTCTATGAGGACATTGGTGTATCTCAAAAAACATGGCCGCCATTGGCCAATAAATTTGAGCACCTATTAGACAAGGTTAACAGAGGCCGATCGGAACGAAACTCGATGGGCATGTTCGACTCATGGCCCTGGAGGTCTGTAAGAATTTTAAAAGAAATCGGCCACTAGTTGGCGCTAACGAGTTTTATGGCTCTGTAATCACGTGGTGTTACACATATCATCACAATATGCATATCATTTGATAGATCTGCTCATGCTGAACAACTTTGCCTCTAGAACCATTGCTGTCAATCAAACCGTTCATTAAATATTCGTAATTATGTTAAAAACCTACTTTTGCGAACTAGTCCTAGGTTTTTCGCCCGATCGGAACCAAACGAGTCTAGGACAATTCTATGGAATCTCAAAATCAATAATTATCAAAAAAAAGTTGAACTTTTGCATTTTTCGCATGGGTATATTGGGTCATAAAGAAAATGGGCGTGGCAAAATGCACTCAAAAGCCTATAAATCCTAAACGAAAACTCAGAACTTCACGAAAATTGGTGAGCATATGTACCATAACATTCTAAAGAAGCATGCAAAATTTCATGTAGATCGGAAGATAGGTGGCGCTATAACTGTTAAAAAGCTTTGAAAACCCTGTATTTCCTATGGTACATTGCCTGTATTGGCTGAAAATGGTCTTTTCCATCTATTATGTCAGTGGTTAGATGCTTGCTAAATAAAACTTAATAGCTTTTGATGCTTTTGTGCTTTAAGGCCTTAAAGGCCTTAATTGCTTGAACCCCGATAAATGCTGCTTGCAGCTTTAATTAGGGGTTCAAGCACGAAGTGCTGAAACCCTATTGTATTTGTGCTGATTTTTAGGGGTTCAAGCACGAAGTGCTGAAACCCTATTGTAATTGTACTGATTTTTATTATTATTATTATTTTTCTTCTCCGCTAAAACGCATCGTGCAGCCCAAACCGTAAGAGCTGGAGCTTTGAAACTTTGCCAGATGGTAGTACAAAAATCGAGGAGAGGTTATCAAATTATGAGCCCGATTGGCCCATAGGTGGCGCTATAGCAACCAAAAGCGCGAAACTGCTCATAACTCCTAGACCGTAAGTCATAGACTCAAGTGTCTTATATCATTGGAAAGCTGGACGCCTGACGAACAAAACGTATATCTCCGATTTTATTTCCGCCATGATGGATTTTCCGCCATTTTGAATTATGTTGAAAACCTACTTTTACGAACTAGTCCCTGGTTTTTCGCCCGATCGGAACCAAACCAGCGCAGAATTGTTCTCTGGTGTCTGAAGATCAATAATTATCGAAAAAATGTTGAAATTTCGATTCACGGTCGCTAGGGGGTGCAAAATTAACGTTGTGGGAGGAGCCTATTTTACTAAAATGGCTATAACTCAAGAAGTAATTCAGTAAACTTCACCAAACTTGGTACACATGTGTAGGAGGTAAATCTGAGGTCACAGTAAAAAAATTGCGTCGATTGGCCACATGGTGGCGCTATAAAACAAAAAAAACTTATAGACGCCTGACCGTTAGTCCGATTGACTTGAAATTTGGTACGCAGTGTCTTGGCCCAAGGGGCCATGTATGTCTAAAAGGACATTGGCGTAGCTCAAAAAACATGGCCGCCATTGGCCAATGAAATTTGAGCAACTATTAGACAAGGTTAACGGAGGCCGATCGGAACGAAACTCGATGGGCATGTTCGACTCATGGCCCAATAGGTCTGTAAGAATTTTGAAAGAAATCGGCCACTAGTTGGCGCTAACGAGTTTTATGGCTCTGTAATCACGTGGTGTTACACTTATTGTCACAAAATGCATATCATTTGATAGATCTGCTCATGCTGAACAACTTTGCCTCAAGAACCATTGCTGTCAATCAAACCGTTCATTAAATATTCACGAATATGTCTAAAACCTACTTTTGCGAACTAGTCCTAGGTTTTTTGCCCGATCGGAACCAGACCAGTCTAGGACAATTCTCTGGACTCTCTAGATCAACAATTATCAAAAAAAAGTTTAACTTTTGCATTTGGATGGCTGTAATAGGGTCATTTATAAAATGGCCGTGGCAAAATACACTCAAAAGCCTATAAATCCTAAATGAAAACTCAGAACTTCACAAAAATTGGTGAGAATATGTGACATAACATCCTTAACAAGCATGCAAAATTTCATGGAGATCGGACGATAGGTGGCGCTATAACTGTTAAAAAGCTTTGAAAACCATATATTTCCTATGGTAAATTGCCTATTTTGGCTGTAAATGGTCTTTTCCATCTATTATTTCAGTGGTTAAAAGCTTTCCAAATAAAACTTAATGTCTTAAATGCTTATGTGCTTAAAGGCCTTAAATGCTTGAACCCCGATAAATGCTGCTTGCAGCTTTAATTATTATTATTATTATTATTATTATTCTGCCGTAAAACGCATCGTGCAGCCCAAACCGTAAGGGCTAGAGCTTTGAAACTTTGCCAGATGGTAGTACAAAAATCGAGGAGAGGTTATCAAATTATGACCTCGATTGGCCAATAGGTGGCGCTATAACAACCAAAAGCGCGAAAGTGGTCATAACTCCTGGACCGTATGTCGTAGACACAAGTGTCTTATATCATTGGAAAGCTGGTCGTCTGACGAACAAAACGTATATCTCCGATTTCATTTCCGTCATGATAGATTTTCCGCCATTTTGAATTTGGTCGAAAACCTACTTTTGCGAACTAGTCCCTGGTTTTTTGCTCGATCGGAACCAAACCAGTGCAGAATTGTTCTCTGGAGACTGAAGATCAATAATTATCGAAAAAAAGTTGAAATTTCGATTCAGGGTCGCTAGGGGGCGCAAAATTAACGTTGTGGGCGGAGCCTATTTTACTAAAATGGCTATAACTCCAGAAGTAAATGAGGTATCTTCACCAAACTCGGTACACATGTGTAAGAGGTCAATCTGAGGTCACAGTAAAAAAATCGCGGCGATTGGCCACATGGTGGCGCTCTAACATGAAAAAAACATAAAACAGGCTTTAACCACCTGACTGTTAGTCCGATTGACTTGAAAATTGGTATGCAGTGTCTTGGCCCAAGGTGTCATGTATGTCTATGAGGACATTGGTGTATCTCAAAAAACATGGCCGCCATCGGCCAACGAAGTTTGAGCACCTATTAGACAAGGTTAACGGAGGCCGATCGGAACGAAACTCGATGGGCATGTTCAACTCATAGCCCTAGAGGTCTGTAAGAATTTTGAAAGAAATCGGCCACTAGTTGGCGCTAACGAGTTTTACGGCTCTGTAATCACGTGGTGTTACACTTATTGTCACAAAATGCATATCATTTGATAGATCTGCTCATGCTGAACAACATTGCCTCAAGAACCATTGCTGTCAATCAAATCGTTCATTAATTATTTGCGAATATGTTAAAAACCTACTTTTGCGAACTAGTCCCTGGTTTTTCGCCCGATCGGAACCAGACCAGTCTAGGACAATTCTCTGGACTCTCCTGATCAATAATTATCGAAAAAAAGTTGAACTTTTGAATTTTTCGTATGGCTATAATTGGGTCATAAAGAAAATGGGCGTGGCAAAATGCACTCAAAAGCTTATAAATCCTAAACGAAAACTCAGAACTTCACGAAAATTGGTGAGCATATGTGCCATAATATTCTAAACAAGCATGCCAAATTTCATGTTGATCGGACCATAGGTGGCGCTATAACTGTTAAAAAAGTTTGAAAACCATATATTTCCTATGGTAAATTGCCTGTATTGGCTGTAAATGGACTTTTCCATCTATTATTTCAGTGGTTAAAAGCTTTCTAAATAAAACTTAATATCTTAAATGCTTATGTGCTTAAAGGCCTTAAATGCTTGAACCCCGATAAATGCTGCTTGCAGCTTTAATTATTATTATTATTCTGCCGTAAAACGCATCGTGCAGCCCAAACCGTAAGGGCTAGAGCATTGAAACTTTGCCAGATGGTAGTACAAAAATCGAGGAGAGGTTATCAAATTATGACCCCGATTGGTCCATAGGTGGCGCTATAGCAACCAAAAGCGCGAAACTGCTCATAACTCCTAGACCGTAAGTCATAGACTCAAGTGTCTTATATCAGTGGAAAGCTGGACACCTGACGAACAAAACGTATATCTCCGATTTTATTTCCGTCATGATAGATTTTCCGCCATTTTTAATTTTGTCGAAAACCTACTTTTGCGAACTAGTCCCTGGTTTTTTGCCCGATCGGAACCAAACCAGTGCAGAATTGTTCTGTGGAGTCTGAAGATCAATAATTATCGAAAAAAAGTTGAAATTTCGATTCACGGTCGCTAGGGGTTGCAAAATTAACGTTGTGGGAGGAGCCTATTTTACTAAAATGGCTATAACTCAAGAAGTAATTCATTAAACTTCACCAAACTTGGTAAACATGTGTAGAAGGTCAATCTGAGGTCACAGTAAAAAAATTGCGTCGATTGGCCACATGGTGGCGCTATAAAACAAAAAAACATGTAGACACCTGACCGTTAGTCCGATTGACTTGAAAATTGGTATGCAGTGTCTTGATCCAAGGTGACATGTATGTCTTTGAGGACATTGGCATATCTCAAAAAACATGGCCGCCATCGGCCAATGAAATTTGAGCACCTATTAGACAAGGTTAACGGAGGCTGATCGGAACAAAACTCGGTAGGCATGTTCGACTCATGGTCCTAGAGGTCTGTAAGAATTTTGAAAGAAATCGGCCACTAGTTAGCGCTAACGAGTTTTACAGCTCCGTAATCACGTGGTGTTACAAATATCCACACAATATGCATATCATTTGATAGGCCTTCTCATGGAGAACAACTTTGCCTCAAGAACCATTGCTGTCAATCAAACCGTTCATTAAATATTCGTAATTATGTTAAAAACCTACTTTTGCGAACTAGTCCTAGGTTTTTCGCCCGATCGGAACCAAATGAGTCTAAGACAATTCTATGGACTCTCTAGATAAATAATTATAAAAAAAAAGTTGAACTTTTGCATTTTTCGCATGGGTATTTTGGGTTATAAAGAAATTGGCGTGGCAAAATGCACTCAAAAGCCTATAAATCCTAAACGAAAACACAGAACTTCACAAAAATTGATGCACATATTTGTCATAACATGCTAAAGGAGCCTGGAAATTTGTATGGAGATCGGACCAAAGGTAGCGCTATAACCGTTAAAACGCTTTAAAACCATATATTTCCTATGGTAAATTTCCTGTATTGGCTGTGAATGGTCTTTTCCTATGAAAAATTCCTATTCCTATCTATGATCATATCATTTTCATATAATAATGTTCATGACTCTTAATAAGCATGAAAATTTTCAGACAGATCAGACAAAATTTGCCTCTATAACAGTTAAAAAGGTAAAAATGATATATCATGTCATTAAGCCAATAAGTGGTATTTTACTGCCCCCTGCTGCCATTTCATCATACTGCTCCCTAATATTGTCATATAATTCATATTAGGCTTTATAAAATCATTATTTTAACATTTTCAATCATATTTTGTCAAAACTCAACTATTGGAGTATTACTTGACAATTGTGTCACACTGAGATATTGAAATGGACGAAAGTAAATGAATGAAATGAAACGAAAGTAAAACGGGCATTTAAGCCACGCCCCCGAATACAAATTCACTAATAACTCAAAAACGGAAAGTTGTTGCACGTTCAAATTTTGATGGTAAGGTCCTCTCCAGGCTCTTGATCGAAACGTGTCGTCGCGGGCCTCCGTGGGCCTCCGTCGAGGGCTCCTCGAGCACTATCTACGCTCTGAGATTCAGAATTTTTCGCGTTCTGGTTACCGAGATATAATTGAAAAACCAAATTCCCATTCATTCACTCATTCATTCAAACACTTCAATTGTAAAATACAAGCTATAATACCACTTTTGTCCACTTGAGGGAGCAGCAGGATTGCACATTACCTTTTCATTAGCTTTCAGTATTGGGAAACAAACAAATGCTTTAAAAAGCAATCTTTTTTATTATGATAGGGCTGTAGCTATCAATTATTTTAGTAATCGAGTATTCTATTCAAGTAATCGGATAAAAAAAATTGTGGTAAAAAATAGATTCAAGTTAACAACAGCCTTTAAAATGACTTAAAATACAAATATATAATAACAAGCAACAATAATTGGGTCAAGTAAAGTATCAAAGTAAGTAATTATATTGGTTTTATTGAAGAACACTGTTAAAATATACCCTTGTAAAATAAATTATATAAACTAATATAAACATAACTTATGTACATAAATAACAAATGCCTGCAGAGGGCGCCAGCGGCCTGGTTGTTGTTACACTAAGCCTAGCATTATCAAATCCTTGTTTAATATTGTCCAAACAATTAATTCAAATGTCAACTTAACCTTTAATATTTGGCCTCTTCTGTACGATAGAAATGTTACAGTCACTGTAATTTCTTGAACGAGAACATGTGCACATCAAAACATGCAAACTCAGAGCAAGAGTTTAAACTTATATTTTGAAATCGTAATGTTTAAACTTTTATTTTGAAATTGCGATGAACAGCAGTTTGAGAAACCCAGATGTGCTCCACAAATGATAACAGTGCAACTATGAAACACAAACTGCGTCCGACTTGCGTTCCCATATTTGCACGTTATTGGAAACCTAAACAAACAGCACTGCAGAGACTGAGTTTGCTTGGAGCAGCGTTTACTGTGGACGGAGCTGAGGTAATTTTAACATGTAGGCTAATCTGCACTCATGTGATTGAAGCGTCTTCTCTGTGAAAAAAACAAACAAACAAAAAACAGAGGATATATTTATTTAACTGAATCACAGCCTTTGTGATTTCACAATGGCACTATGCTATATTATGACTGTAAATGGTGGGCTCCAGACTGCGACCAATTGGTCGCATTTTGCGACCATTTTTCCTGCCGGTGCGACCAAATATTTATTTAGGTCGCGCTGGCGCGACCACAACGTTGCCGAGCAGCGAATCCAAACAAAATGAAAGCGGAACGAAAATGCGCTAACTTACTCCTTTATGCTTCACAGACCGTTTATTAGTTCGAATCAATAATAGACAGCGCAGCCCATAGATATAATATATAAACGCGTTTATATATATCTATGGCGCAGCCTATGAGCGCAGCAGCCCGAACTTGCCAGTCGCGGGCCGATCTCGATCACGCGACACTGTTACTAGGAGATCCAGACTCTGGAGATCCAGTGAAGAAATCCATTGAATTCGCCTCAGAATTAATAACATAATCGCTGCGAGATCCAGTGAGAAACATTCCGATATGGCGCAGAGTTCTCTGTTATAAACCATAGATATCAGATCAAACAGCACTGATGTGGAAACCAGGAGAAACACTGGGCTTTCAGACCACAAATCAGCGACATTCACCATGGATTTAATGTAGTAACTGTAACCATAATGTGACAGAAATAGTCAAACGCTTACAAGTACTAACTGTTAGGCTACTCATCTTTTTCCAGCACTTCAAAACTATCATATATAAATGTTATTTTTAATGTGATGACCACACATTTTTTTTGTTCATCCTTCAAAAATGGTCTTATTTAAACTCTTATTTATACACTTATTTAAAAATAATAAAATAAATAAATTACCATTGTAAACAGTAGGATGCTTATTGGCTATTTTCACTCCCTAATATAATTTATTTCACTCGGTTTGCTTTTTTAATTAATATTAAGACATTATGAATGATAATAATTAAAGTTAATTTCATCTACACCCTAAACTAAGCTTAGTGCTTTATTGTCAGCCCCAGTGCTACCAGATATTTTTTTGTAAAACTCAGTGTCTGCGGTGCCGCTGCCCTCAGATGTTAGTCTGGTGCCTGTGAACTTAAAATAAAACTGCACATTGTAATATCTGTACATTAAGTCTATTTATTATTAAATAATAAATAAAGAATTTGTCAGTAGTTATTTTGGGGGAAATTTGAATAATTGCATTGCAAGTTGATTTAAGGTGTGCCCCTAAATTTTCTGCTTGTGCTCCTAAAATTTTCAGTCAGGGGCTACAGCGCTCCTAGTAAAAAAGTTAGTCTGGAGCCCTGTTTAAATATCGCGTTGTCCTAGAAAACTTTAATTCTGCGGTTGTTGGATTCTCGTCTGTGGAATGCACCACTTTCAGTATTTTGCCAATTACTCGAGGGGTAAATTGCAATCAAGGATTTTTTTAAATCGAGTACTTGACTATAATCAAGGAATCTTTACAGCCCTATACTGGTAACATAGTTTTATATTATTAGATCACAAAGAAATGCCTATTTTTATACAATTAAATATATTTTCTCAATAACATATCCAAAAAACATATTTGTGCGTGTGTGTGTGTGTGTGTGTGTGTGTGTAAGCATGCATTATTGAGTTAACATGGAAAGACTGGTTTGATTTAGTGCAGAAAACTGGTGCAAATCATGAAGTTTAAAGTGAAAGTGAGACAATAAGTGGTCTTCTACTGGCTTCTGCTGGCCATTCTACTTATTAATGAAGTCTTTTCACATGTGCTTTTGGATTCATTCATATTTGGAGTAGACACTAAAAAAAATCACTTGTATAACAATAACTATTATAACACAATCATATTTTGTCAGTGTTTATCACTTCATTTGCACTGACACTTCACATAATTGCTAGTAATGTGGTAAATCATGGTAAATCACGCTAGAAACATGGTAAGTCATAGTAAATAATAGTAGAATGTGGTGTATCAAGGTAAATCATGTAAGAATCCTAGTAAATCATTCTAGAACGTGGTATATCATGCTAGAACATGGTAAATCATGGTAAACTATGCTAGAACAGGGTAAATCATGGTAAACCATGATAAATCATGATGAACCATGGTAAATCATTTTAGAATGTGGTATATCATGGTAAATCATGCTAGAACATGATCTTTTCCATCTATGATGTCAGTGGTTACATGCTTGCTAAATAAAACTTAATAACTTTTTATGCTTTTGTGCTTTAAGGCCTTAAAGGCCTTAATTGCTTGAACCCCGATAAATGCCGCTTGCAGCTTTAATTATTATTATTCTTCTGCCTCAAGTGAGACTCAAGTGTCTTATATCATTGGAAAGCTGGCCACCTGATGAACAAAACATATATCTCCGATTTCATTTCCGGTATGCAAATTGTTCCGCCATTTTGAATTTTGTTAAAAAACTACTTTTGCCAATTACTCCTAGGTTTTTCGTCTGATCGGAACCAAACCAGTGTAGAAATGTTCTCTGGAGTCAGAAGATTAATAACTATCGAAAAAATATTGAAATTCCGATTCAAGGTTGCTAGGGGGCGCAAAATGATTGTTGTTGGAGGAGCCTATTTTACTAAAATGGCTATAACTCAAAAAGTAAATGAAATAGCTTCACCAAACCCGCTACACATATGTATGTGTACAGTCTGGGGTCACGGTAAAAAAATCGCGACGATTGACCACTAGGTGGCGCTATAACATGACAAAAACATGTAAATGGCTATAACCACCTGACCGTTAGTCCAATTGACTTGAAAATTGGTATGCAGTGTCTTGGTCCAAGGTGCCATGTATGTCTATGAGGACATTGGCGTATCTCAAAAAACATGGCCGCCATTGGCCAATGAAGTTGAGCACCTATTAGACAAGGTTAATGGAGGCCGATCGGAACGAAACTCGATGGGCATGTTCAGCTCATGGCCCTAGAGGTCTGTAAGAATTTTGAAAGAAATCAGCCACTAGTTGGCGCTAGCGAGTTTTATGGCTCTGTAATCACGTGGTGTTACACATATCGTCACAAAATGCATATCATTTGATAGATCTGCTCATGCTGAACAACTTTGCCTCTAGAATCACTAATGTCAATTAAACCGTTCATTAAATATTTACGAAAATGTTAAAAACGTACTTTTGCGAACTAGTCCTAGGTTTTTCGCCCGATCGAAACCAAACCAGTCTAGAACAATTCTATGGACTCTCTAGATCAATAATTATCAAAAAAAAGTTGAACTTTTGCATTTGGATGGCTGTAATAGGGTCATTTATAAAATGGGCGTGGCAAAATACATTTAAAAAGCCTATAAATCCTAAATAAAAACTCAGAACTTCACAAAAATTGGTGAACTTATGTGACATAACATCATTAACAAGCATGCAAAATTTCATGGAGATCGGACCATAGTTGGTGCTATAACTGTTAAAAAGCTTTAAAACCATATATTTCCTATGGTACATTGCCTATATTGGCTGTAAATGGTGTTTTCCATCTATTATGTCAGTTGTTAAATGCTTGCTAAATAAAACTTTATAACTTTTGATGCTTTTGTGCTTAAAAACCCTTAAAGGCCTTAATAGCTTGAACCCCGATAAATGCTGCTTGCAGCTTTAATTATTATTATTTTCAATGTTGAAAACAGTTTCTTTGATTAATAGAGAGTTCAAAAGAACAGCATGTATGTAAATAGAAAGCTTTTCTAACATTATACACTTCCGTTCAAAGGTTTGGTGTCAGTAAGATCTTTATTTGTTAGGGGTTTTTTTTTGGAAAGAAATTAATACTTTTATTCAGCAAGCGTGCATTAAATTGATCAAAAGTGATAGTAAAGATATTTATAATGTTACTGTGGCGAGGGGGGCGTGGTTTTGCTGAGTCTGTAGCGGGAGAGAGAGGACGGAGCAGAGCGGAGCGTAAGTAGGTCAAGTGCAGATGATGAACACCTGTGTCTGATTTCAGTAATTGGCGTGGAGAGACCGGATATAAGCCGGAGAGTGACAGAGAGAGAGAGAGAGAGACGAGCTGGGACCTCGTGTGCTGCTGATCCTGCGAGAGACGTCTGAAAGAGAATTCTGAGTTATTGTTTGTATTGCTGTGCATGTGCATGGTGAACGCGCTCTGTGCGCATATTTCTGTTAATACGAAAAGAGTAAATAAAACGTGCGTCCCAGCTCCAGCCGACCCCTGTCTTCTTCCTTCCTTACTATTAATGAACTGAACCCTATCACAGTGGTGCCGAAACCCGGGAAGGAAGAAGATCGCCGCCGCCATGCAGTCCCCGTCAGGTACACCATTTGCGGACATCATCCAGTCGCTCGCCGGTCTTCATCAGGAGCAACATCAACATCTGCTGGCGATCAAGGAGGAGCAGGACAAACGCTTCGAAGCCCTCCTCCGATCCCAGCATGAAGACCGCGAGCTGTTCCGGAGCTGGGTAGACCGGGAGGCTCGGGCCATCCCCAAGGACAGTACATCTCCTCTGCCGCTCAACAAGATGGGGCCTCATGATGATCCGGAGGCCTTCTTGGATCTATTTGAGAAGTCGGCAGAGGCCCGGGGATGGCCCACCGGAGACTGGCCAATGCGGCTGATCCCCCTGCTGTCAGGAGAAGCGCAGGTAGCCGCACACCAACTGCCAGTCCAAAACCTTCTGGTCTACCAGGACCTCAAGCGTGCCATCCTGCAGCGGGTCGGTCGGACACCGGAGCAGCATCGCCAGCGGTTCAGGACCATGACACTGGAAGAGTCCGGCCGACCCTTCGTGATGGCACAACAGCTCCGGGACTCCTGCCGCAAATGGTTGATGGCCGACAGTAGCGACGTCGTGGAAGTGATCGATCGTGTGGTACTGGAGCAGTTCGTGGCCAGGTTGCCGAGAAAAACTGCGCAGTGGGTCCAGTGCCACCGCCCGACGTTGCTGAACCAGGCCATCCAGCTGGCGGAGGACCAGATGGTGGCGTGCCCAGGGGTCGGCGACCCTCTACCATCTGCCTCTCTCTCTCTCTCTCTCTCTCCCTCTCCCCTCTCTCTCTCCAAACCTGTTCCCCTTCCCAGGACCCGTGGAGGACTCCCGCCGAAACCAGCGCCCCGGTGGAGAGCTGGTTATCCGACGGAGCCATCAGCGATGCCCAGAGTTCCTCCCAGGGGAGGGAGTTCGACCACGGGATTCTTCACCCCGGCCCCTCCCTCACCGCTCTCTCCACGCCAATCGCTTGACACGCTTCCTGCCGCCAGGGCGGCGGTAAAGTCTGGGCCGGCCTGCTGGCGCTGCGGGGACCCAGGACATTTTATTGATCGATGTCCAGTGATGGAGGTGGGGACATTGATCCGGGTCCCCGACGCGCCACAGGCTGCCCTCGATCAAGCTGGCCTATACCAAATACCAGTGAGTATCAAGGGGGGTACATATCAGGCTTTGGTGGATTCAGGATGTAACCAATCCTCCATACATCAAAGCCTGATTCAACCTAGGGCATTGGATAATAGCCGCATGGTTAAGGTTCGGTGTGTGCACGGGGAAGTGGTGAGTTATCCTATTTTGCCTGTGGATATTCAATTCAGGGGAGAAAAGCATAGAATAGAGGTGGCAGTTAATCCACACCTCCGGCATCCGATAATTTTGGGTACTAATTGGCCCTCGTTTAATAAATTATTGGGATATTTATGTTCGGATGCCGCTTGGGAGAAAAGAGAGAAGGGTAGAATAGCGGTTGCACAGTTGGGAGAGGCTGAACTGGAACCTCCGGAGCCTGTTTCAGGGGAACAGAGTGCTCTGGAGCGAAACATCCTCCCTGAGCGTGATGATTTTCCCCTGGAACAGTCACGGGATGAAACGCTGAAAAATGCCTTTGATCAGGTTCGCTCTATCGACGGTCAGCTTCTTCATCCTGAACAACCGCTCTCCTATCCTTATTTTTCAATTTTAAAAGATAAGTTGTATCGGGTGACCCAAGACGCCCAGACAAAGCAAGATACAACCCAGTTATTGATACCGAGAAGCCGTCGGGAAATGCTTTTCCAGGCGGCTCATTGTAATCCAATGGCCGGGCATTTAGGACAAACGGCTACACTAAACCGTCTCATGGCCCGGTTCTTTTGGCCGGGCATTCACGAGAACGTGCGCAGGTGGTGCGCGTCTTGTCGTGAATGTCAGTTGGTGAATCCACCGGCCACCCCAAAAGCACCATTGTGCCCCTTACCATTAATGCAGGTCCCCTTCGAACGAATTGGTATGGACCTCATCGGGCCATTAGAACGGTCAGCACGGGGACACCGCTTTGCATTAGTTCTGGTGGATTATGCAACGCGGTATCCTGAGGCAGTGCCTCTTCGCACTATTTCTGCTAAGAGTGTGGCGAGTGCACTGTTTCAATTAATCTCCCGGGTAGGGATTCCGAAAGAAATCCTCACCGATCAGGGCACGGCGTTTATGTCACGTACTATTCGCGAGCTGTACGAATTACTGGGCATTAAATCGATTCGAACAAGTGTCTATCACCCACAGACAGACGGGCTGGTCGAACGGTTTAATCGCACGTTGAAATCCATGATTCGTAAGTTCGTACAGGAGGACGCCAAAAATTGGGATAAGTGGTTAGAACCCCTCTTGTTCGCTGTACGGGAGGTCCCGCAAGCCTCCACGGGGTTTTCCCCCTTCGAGCTTCTCTATGGACGTCAGCCCCGTGGGGTGTTAGATGTCCTTAGAGAAACTTGGGAGGACGGACCTTCTAATAGCAAAAATGAAATTCAATATGTCATGGACCTGAGAACAAAACTCCACACTTTGGGGCGGCTGTCAATGGAGAATTTGTTACAGGCACAAGACAAGCAGAGTCGGTTGTACAACAGGGGGGCTAGACTACGTCAATTCGCACCGGGAGATAAAGTACTTGTATTACTCCCTACTTCTAGTTCAAAGTTACTCGCAAAGTGGCAAGGACCCTTTGAGGTTACACGGCGAGTTGGTGATCTCAACTATGAGGTAGTTCGAACGGATAGGGGTGGAGCACATCAAATATATCACCTCAACCTGCTTAAAAAATGGTCGGAGGCGGAGTCAGTGATGCTGGCGACGGTAGTGAGTGGGGAGGAGGATCTCGGTCCAGAAGTGAGTTCAAAATCTCAATCCCTCGCTCTGGCCCCTGGAGGAGACCACCTCTCACCCTCGCAGCTCACTGATATAAAATCTATACAAGCAGATTTTGCTGATGTGTTTTCACCCCTGCCTGGCCGAACGAATCTCATTCAGCACCACGTTGAGACTGAGCCGGGCGTGATTGTTCGCAGCCGGCCGTATAGATTACCAGAACACAAGAAAAAAGTAGTTCAGAGTGAATTAGAAGCGATGTTAGAAATGGGAGTAATAGAAGAATCCAACAGTGACTGGGCGAGCCCGATAGTTTTAGTGCCTAAAACGGACGGCTCAGTGCGGTTCTGTGTGGATTACAGAAAGGTGAATGCTGTGTCGAAATTCGACGCATATCCAATGCCTAGGGTTGACGAATTGCTTGATCGACTCGGCACTGCTCGTTTTTATTCGACACTGGACCTAACTAAGGGTTATTGGCAGATCCCCTTGTCTCCCATGACCAAAGAAAAAAACGCTTTCACGACGCCGTTCGGATTACACCAATTTGTTACCCTTCCGTTCGGGTTGTTCGGGGCTCCGGCCACCTTTCAGCGTCTGATGGACAGAATTCTCCGGCCGCATGCTGCATATGCCGCTGCATACCTAGATGATATCATCATCTATAGTGGTGATTGGCAGCGACATATGCAGCATTTGCGGGCTGTCCTGAAGACGCTGAGAAGGGCTGGGCTCACGGCCAATCCGAAGAAGTGTGCAATTGGGCGGGTGGAAGTAAAATATCTGGGTTTCCACTTGGGTCATGGACAGGTGCGTCCACAAATTGACAAGACGGCAGCAGTTGCGACCTGTCCGAGACCCAAGACCAAAAAGGAGGTTAGACAGTTCCTGGGGCTGGCAGGTTATTATAGGAGGTTTGTACCTAATTTTTCGGACACTGCCAGCCCGCTGACTGATTTAACTAAAAAGGAAGCACCAGATAGGGTCCAGTGGACGGAGCAGTGTCAGCAGGCTTTCACCCAGATAAAGGCTGCTCTGTGTGGCGGTCCGCTCTTAAATGCTCCTGACTTTTCTCTCCCCTTTATTCTACAGACAGACGCATCGGACAGGTGGTTGGTCGCTGTCCTGTCCCAGGAGGTGGAGGGTGAAGAGCGGCCGGTGCTGTACATCAGTCGAAAGCTCTCTAAGAGAGAGACGATGTACAGCACCATAGAGAAGGAGTGTTTGGCCATCAGATGGGCCGTTCTCACCCTTCGCTATTACCTCCTGGGGCGGGAGTTCACCCTCTGTTCGGACCACGCTCCCCTGCAGTGGCTCCACCGCATGAAGGATACCAACGCGCGGATCACTCGTTGGTATCTAGCTTTACAGCCTTTTAAGTTCCAGGTGATCCACAGGCCGGGTGTACAGATGGCTGTGGCTGACTTTCTCTCCAGGAGGAGGGGGGGGGAGGCTGCAGACCGGATGGCTCCCCGGCCTGAGTCGGGCGGTGGGGGTATGTGGCGAGGGGGGCGTGGTTTTGCTGAGTCTGTAGCGGGAGAGAGAGGACGGAGCAGAGCGGAGCGTAAGTAGGTCAAGTGCAGATGATGAACACCTGTGTCTGATTTCAGTAATTGGCGTGGAGAGACTGGATATAAGCCGGAGAGTGACAGAGAGAGAGAGAGAGAGACGAGCTGGGACCTCGTGTGCTGCTGATCCTGCGAGAGACGTCTGAAAGAGAATTCTGAGTTATTGTTTGTATTGCTGTGCATGTGCATGGTGAACGCGCTCTGTGCGCATATTTCTGTTAATACGAAAAGAGTAAATAAAACGTGCGTCCCAGCTCCAGCCGACCCCTGTCTTCTTCCTTCCTTACTATTAATGAACTGAACCCTATCACAGTTACAAAATCTTTCTATTTCAGATAAATGCAGTTCTTCTGAACTATATATATATATATATATATATAATATTTTTCTTGAGACATTGTTATGTATGTAGGTTGCACCCGTGGCCAGTACTCTCTTTTTTAAATGTGCTTTTATAAAATGAATAAATTGAATAAAGGCATTTTACCATTTATAAAATATATATATGATAAGTGTGCATTCGATCATTGTCTTTTTTAGTTTTCCATTTTAGTTGGCTTTTATAATTCATCTTAGATTTTGTTGTAATTTTCCAAAGTTCCAAAGGAGAAAAATCAATAATCCATTCTAGTCTCTATCTATCAAAGTGGATTCCTTCTTGTCTATTTTAAAGTGGAGTATGTGGCACTTTAATGGGATCGTGCAAGCTGTTTGAAATGTATTCCAATGATTCCTGTCATTTCATGGCAGCCAAGCCATGGTTCACCGAGCGCCCACTTCTCCCTGTCAGCTCTACAGAAGACAAGCATTTAGTTGCAATCTTTGAACAGGTTGCAAAAACCAGAAATGATGTGACTGCTATTCTGTTCCACCTATCTCCATTCCAAATCCTCCTCCAATGTACTGCATTGCATTGTCACTCATGGCACAAGGCAAACATATTCAGAGTCCTTGCCCTCATCTATCCACCCGGGTTTAAGTCAAACTATCAGGCTGGGGGAGGGAAATAAGTATTGCTGTACTTATGTAGCTCTTCAGTCTGAGGATCATCTACTGACCTTTGGGATATTACATTTCCTATTAACAGATTACAGAAATACTCATTCTGCAACTCATTTGGCACTGTGTGCCTCGTAACAGTGTTTGGCAGCAGCATCTCTACTAATAGCCAAGCTGTAAGTTTAAGTGCTTCAAGAACAGTGACATTACTACCTCGATACTGAGAAATGTCATGTAGTTTTGCATATATTTTATGGATAAAGTCACAGGGCAGCTCTGATAACAAGTTTCTGTGTAAGTGACTGTTTCCGAGTGTGTGTCTATACTGCGTGCGTTTAATTTCTTCAATTCTACTGTTAAATACACCTATAGCTGAAAAAATAAAGCACTGTTTATTTCATTTGTTTATTAAGTTGTGTATGTGTAATATGTATCTCTGTTCTTAATTTTTAATAACAAAGAAAATAGTGACAAAGATTTTTATCTTCGCCACTTTGGCCTAAATGTCTGCCATTCTTTTTTATTTTATATTTTGTTACCTATATTTTGTTACCTATAAGGCTTTGTTTTTAAAATAAGGACATTAGTTTGGCTGTAATGCTCAGTCACATGCAAAATAGTAAAACCAACATGAAAAAAGAATTGTGATAAAATCGTGATTTTCCTGAAGAAAAAAATTGTGATATGATATTATTGCCATATCGCCCACCCCAGGTGTAAAAAAGTGCCTAGATGTGCTTTGATGCTAAAAATGTGTTATTATTGATCATTATATCACACTACAATTAAACATAATGAAACATTCATTTGAATTGAAATAGTTTTATTAGCTTAGCTAATATAATTTATTAGCTTTTTTCTAGAGATTGCAGTCATGCATGACATGGTGAAAAATGACTTGAAATAATACTGAAAATAGGTTAAGATGAATGTTAAAGGTGTGCCCCCTAAAAGCACAAGTGGCCCCTGCCTGCCCCCCCCCCCAGTTACTGTGGTCTAGAACCGCCACTGAATCTATTAAAAGATACTTAGAGTCTTACGTTGGTGGATTCCCCAGCTGATGAACTAGCTTCTCTACTTTTATGTGAATGCTGCATCATGACCTGCATGGCAGATACAGCTATGGTGAAATAGCCACTTGCCCCTAGTTCTTCCTGCCTTGTTGCACATTAAAGTAAAATCGCTGTCAGCCAGAGTCTACGAACTGACAAGATGCCTCAGTGACATTTGAGCTCCAAAGAGCAAGTGTCTTGCAACCGAGTGGTCAAATATCAAATAATAGGTCAAGCAGGAAAGAGTAGAGTGGAAGCCCTTAGAAAGGCAAGCTCTAGCAATGAGCTTGACAGGCATGGGGGGTTTGGTTGAACGTGTGACTGAACAAAGTGGTTCTCTGTAGGGCATTGTCAAAAGTCTGTAGCTTATTGTCTTCAAAAAAGCAGACATTGACATTGATTAATATCCTTAACCCCATGGAAACAGGAGACCAGCCTCTCCCCAAGGAGTAGGACAACTTTAGTGATTCATGGCCTAAGAAATGTATCTCTCATTAAATCATCAACTTGGGCCGGTTGCACCAGCTGTGCGCAAGTTACAACTTACCTAGTTTTGACGTAAAGGGGCACCAAGTTACAACTTACATACTAGTAAATATTTTGCATTGCACTATTAAATTTAGTTGAAGCATAACTACATATAAACTAAATATTTACGGAAGCCTCCGACCAGGAGTAACGTTTGTAATAAAATAGCAGACTGACTAAACTGCATCAATGAGCTCTTGTTTCAACTGAGAGACTTCAATCCTTTACACATATGGGATAATGCTGACAGTTACACTTGCTTACATTTTAAAAGAGAAAACATTATGTGAATAGATTACTTTGTTAGCAGCTCTTCAACACGAACCCGTCCTAAACAGCGCGTGTCTGTGTGCATCGGTCCGTGTTGTGCTTCTCAAATAAAATCAGTCATAATAAATAAATGTCATCAATAAATATTTATTTATTGATCCTTAGTAATATCAATAATATCAAATACAGTTTCTGAATGTTATTTATAGTACATATGAAATATCTATTATGATATTCATGATTACATTGTATGATATCGTATTTCAATGGAAACATATTTTTACCATTGGTTATGTGTGGAAAAATAAGTTAGAATCAAGGATAAACTTAAATTTACAGGATTTAAATAACTTCTCACGTATTTGATGGCTGCTATTGGATCATTGAGGGTAAACGTCATATTATGTGACTACGCATGCAGAGAGCTTACGACCTAGTAGCTATGTTCTGCCTTAAGAACAAATGGCGCAACCGAATAAAATACAGAGTAAGTTACAAACTAGCTAGTAGTTATTAAGCCTCTAGTGTGGACTCTAGAGTAAGAACTTATGAAAGGCTGGTGCAATCCTACCCTTGTCACTTGTCATTCCTGGAGTAATCTTACAATATTTCTTCAATTCTTTCTGTCGTGACATAAACTTATTTTTTTCCATGTTAATCAGAGTTTTTGTGTAACCAGCCACAACGGCAACATGCAGTGATTCTATTTTAGAAACGGTTTTATTTATGTTTTATTTAATGTTAAAGGGGTCATATAATGGCATTTTTGTACAAGCTAATATGATTCTTTAGGGTCTAAATTAAAAGTTTGTAAAATACTTTAATTGAAAATTCTCATTAGTATTGTAAGAAAACACTAATTTTACCTGGTCAAAAACAGCTCTGTTTTCAGCACGTCTTTAAATGATAATTCGCCTTATTCACCTACGCCTTGTCCACCTACGTGGACAACAAATGTTGAAAAATGACGACTGCAAGATTCCCCGGGCTGTTTTGCTGAAAGGTTACAGCAACTGGATCGAGGGATATGTGCATGACGTGGAAGGTAATGCACGGACGATGACGGCTTTTTTTCTGAAATCAGCATTAGCTAACGTTACTTTTAAAGTTAGTTTGTTAGCTAGCTAATACAACAGGACGCGACAACATTACAAGCTGATGTTAAGCATTGTTAAGATATATTAACCACACCAGACTGACTGTTATTTTGAGTGTTAACAATAAATTATTTTACCGACAGTCAAGAGGAGCGAGACAGTCAGTGTGTGAGCTAAGTCTTTTCGCTCTATGCGAAAAAAACGAGGCACCTTACAACATTCAGGTATCATGACTGTGGATAAACTGCTCAGTTCGTGGAGTGGTGCCACTGCTAGAACAAATACGCTTGCTAAACGTTCAAATGTTAATTTTGATCGTTCATATCAACAGTTCATCTTTCCCTGCTAGACTAAAAATAACATGTTATGTGCATTTGATGTGATCTTTAGCTAAAAGTGTATTGGAACCAGAGGTGGGCACAAATACATCAAAAACTATTTTGTTACAAACTACAAATACTGGCTCATGAAATGTAACAAAATAAAATACAAAATACTGATGTGAAAAGTAATTAGTATTTTGAAAATACAAAAATACTCCCACAATAATCTTAAGTCTTTTTTTTTTATTATTACTGAAAGGTCAATAACACAAATAGTAGCAATAACACAAATATGAGAAATGTGTAAATTCAAAATGGCGAAGTAGCAAAATAAAAAAGGGGGGGAAAAACAGACAGAGTTTTTTTTGACAAAATCAAAATTCCATTTTAATCATAATATATATGATTAATCATATTAATCATAATATGTGTGGGTTTGTTTTACACACAAGACTCTAACTGCCCTGATCGCGTATGCCTTTTCCATAGTAGAATCGTGCTGCGTGCGCAATTATTGAAAAACAATAGGATTGATGTAGCCTGACTTCGTCATACTCATATTCTAGGCAGAATGTGAGTCTGAAACTGCTCCATAGAGCTTTGATTATGAGGCGTGTCTTAACCGAACCAGGAAAAAAAAAACCTCTGCACTCAATTGGATAGACCTACAACCAATCAGAGCAACGCAGTAAGTGACGTATGTTGAGCGATGCATAGTTGTCAACAGAGCTCACCTGCACACACGCAGGAAGAAGTAGTAAAGTAATGAGTAAAGTAATAATAAAGCACTCCATGAGGGCGACCAAAGGAGAAACCACAATGACCACAGGGTTTTCATTGCGTCCCATCTTCTTAGCGACCATCGGAGTCAGCTGATAAATTAAACTTTTGCCGAATCCCGTAGGAAGGATGGCAAACACATCTTTCCGATTGACAAATGCCTTTATTGCGGTTCTCTGTTCGTCTTTTAAAATTAATGCGCTGTCGATTTCTTTTATAACAGACGTGATAGCGGAATCTAAACATCTCAATTCTCCTGCTGCAGTCAACCCAAGCGCTCTTTGGTGACGTGGGTGATTACGTAACCGCAGATCATCTGTCCATCATCGATTTAAGCCCGCCCTGGCAATTTGATTGGCTCGGCCTTCTGGGAGCCGAGCATAATTACTCCTCAACGGATGGAGTCCAGTTGATAATACCTAGAATATCAAAATCGACTGCTGGCGGTAGATCCTTCTCCTATTTAGGACCAAAACTTTGGAACAGCCTTCCTACCATTGTCCGGGAAGCAGACACACTCTGTCAGTTCAAAGCTAGATTAAAGACACATCTCTTTGACCTAGCTTTCACATAATATATTATAGACTTCTATAATTCAGTGTTAGGCTGCATAGATTAGGTCAGCTGGAACTGGGAACACTTCCCATAAATCCTGATGTACTCGTTACATCATGAGAAGAATGGCATCTACGCTAATTTTAGTGTCTTTGTTTATCCCAAGGTTTTCCCGCAGCCTGCCGGATCCAGGCCGTATCCAGATCTGATGAAGGACCTTCGCCTGGACCCGATGACAACGCAGTGCTGAAGTGCCAACTAGTCTCTCCCTATGGAGGATCCCTTTACCACTCTACAGATAAAGCGTTGTCGGGAAACTCAATTCGCGTATCTACCCCGAATTGATAAAATAAAATAAAATTCTGTATAAAAAATTATAAGGAAACACCAGTACTTTGTTTAGGCTTGGTTTATAGGGAATTACAAACCTGCGCACATACAGTATATTCAAACGCACATAACTATAGAACCAATTCTTAATGCGCATGTGAACGCCATCAGCATTTCTCACAGGTTCGCGTTTAAAGTCTATGTAGAGAGAATGGTATCGTCTTAGCGGCCCCTAATTTAATAACAAATGATCGTTGCGACGGAAGCGAATCAATCACAACTAACCTTAGCTGGAAAATAACTTTATTAAAGAACTGCTAGAAAGCCAAAATAATCTCTGTTACCATAAATTATACGTTTATCTCTGTAAAGCTGCTTTGAAACAATCTACATTGTTAAAAGCGCTATATAAATGAAGATGACTTGACTTGACTTGACTTGCATTGATCTCAAAAGGCACAATTATTTTCTCTATAATGCCGTTCAGTGTGCAATATGTGTGTGTGTAGACTGTATATTTTTCACAAAACACTAAAGGGATAGTAAGTTCACCCAAAAAGGAAAATTCTGTCATCATTTACTTATCCGTATGTTGTCCCAAACCTGTATGAGTTTCTTTCTTTTGTTGAAATAAAAAGAAGATATTTTTAAGAATGTTGGTAACAAGACAGTTGACGGAAGCCATTGACTTCCATAGTAGGAAAAAAATACTATGGAAGTCACTGGCTAGGCTACTGTCAACTGTTTGTTAACAGACATTCTTCAAAATATATTTTTTTTGTGTTCAGCAGAAGAAGGAAACTCATACAGGTTTGGGACAATAAAAGGGTGACAAAAGTTTTAGTTTTAGGTGAACTATCCCTTTAATGCCATCTTCTCCTGTGTTCAAAACATAGACTGTAAAAAAATATGGACGTAGTGTCCGTGACGTCACCCGTAGGGGTTCAAAACTCATTCACTTCTTGGAGGGAGCCCGGTCTACAGGGTGTCACGTGATTTTCGTGCATCTAACCTGGACTCATTCACTTCTTGGAGGGAGCCCGGTCTACAGGGTGTCACGTGATTTTCGTGCATCTAACCTGACATCACACGGTCGGACGCCCACTCCCACGATTGTTAATTGACAGCAGCGTTTCAACACAGACCCGCCATGAGCGAGCTGTCATCATAGACATTGTTGATGCACTGGAGCAGAATGGCGTCCAAGCAATTGTGGTGTTCTGTTCTTGGGTGTAATAACGAACACAGCAGTCATTTTGATGTTCCTAAATCCGAACCGCTGAAGACGCAGTGGCTGAGTTTTATTTTCGAAAGGAATATTCCCCACGATCAACGTCAATGCTTTCATGTTTGCGCGAATCATTTCTCACCAGACTACTTTATAAACGAGGGTCAGTATAAAGCTGGTTTTGCTAAGAAGCTGCTCCTGAAAAAAGGATCGGTACCAACTATTTGTGTTCCTGCTGAGTGAGTGTAACGTTTTATTAAGGCGAGACACGGCAGGCAAAAACATAGTTTTTTTTTCACTGGTCAATTTTGAGATTTTGGGTTATTTGTCTTCAATAACATGTATTCTTTCAGACTTGTGCTGAAAAAAAGTCCAAAATACACATTTAGGTCTTTATTTTACTACACTTTGTCTGTTTGAGTGTGCAGATTTCGCCTAAATTCATCAAAAGTTGGCGTTCTAAATCATTCCACTGCTCCGCGATCGCTGTCTGCACCCCATCATCACATATACCGTTAGAAAGCTCTCTCTCTCCTTTGCAATGCTGTTGGATCCAAATATGATCATTTCCTGTCTATCAGCAACCAATCATGAAAGTAAAACAGGTGATTTAACTCAATGCGCAATCTCATTGGCTGATGCCAATTTCTGACAACGTGATTCGTTCAGAATAGTCACGTGACGCGCTCTGACATATCCGCGGTAGTTCAAAATGTCGAAAGATATGCGTGTAAAATTCTCTCAGAGAAGCCGAAAACAGTTGTCATTAGCTAGAAGACACAAGGGATTACCAACGAAGACAAAAGATGATGAAATGCCATCACATAGTGCATGGGTCTTCACAATTTTTTTCATGAGAGCCACACTGATAGGACAAAGTCAGTAGGAGAGCCATACGTCGTCCTTTCAGTTTCGGTTCTCAATCGAAATTATTTGTAATAGAGCTGACACTTTGAGTTTGTAATGGGTTATGTTATAGCCCTACTTATTTTTTATGTTTTTAAGAAATATCTGTAGTGACTGGCTGCATGATATCGCCGTATTTTTTACAGCCATGCGAGCCACAAATTAAAGCTTGGCGAGCCGCATGAGGCTTGCGAGCCGCGCAATGAGTAACCCTGACATAGTGCGTCGATGCGTTATGAACAAGCTGTAACATTTTGAACACATCTAAATTACATTTTAAAGCACTTAAAACCCACGAGCCAAATCCTGAAAACAGTCCCCTCAGTCAGCTGATGGTGAAGCTAACCAACCAGGCTCCCTTCAGCTCTGGTTCAAAACAACTCAACAGAATAAAACTTTGTGATGAATCACTAATTATGAATCATTCAAAATATCAATATTTAGAACATTGGAGAAAGCAAACAAAGTAGACTGAATTGTTATTTGACAGAGTATCTGCACACTGTCAGAGAAGAAGAGACGGATCCTGACTAAATACAGGCTCAGTGAACAACAACTGGGTCAGACAAAGATGTACTTCCTCCTTCACTAGGAAAAAGTATCTTCACTAAGTGATTTACACCTTGGACAAATAGCTAAAAGAATAAAACTTCCCAAAGTTAGCACCAGGAAAGAAGCTGGAAGTTCTCATAGGAGAGGGTACAGCAGCTCCACTGACAGCTAAATATGTATATCTGCCTGAGGGACTGTGATATACCGGTATTTAATTTTTCCATTCCACCTGTGTGATGGACTGTTGATGTGTTTTTTTGGATGTTATGATCAGTGATGGATGAAGCAATAATGAGTTATGGATGTTAAACAGTGTGAGTGTATAGACCTAAAGCATATTTTGTCTGTAATTCATGGCTTTCAATAGAAATTAGTGGAATTTTGCCATAAAAATCTTTAAAGGCCGTTTTCTCAAAATTAGTTTTTTCTCACACTCCTAGTGACGATTTTCCACTTCTGTAGCACCTACATACACCAAACTTTACAGTCATATTCTTAACTATATTGTGAAGGTTTGACCAGAGGGATTTGTTGATATATCATTCTTGGCCTGATTTATATGACATTTTATGCCTAAAAATAGGGCGTAAATAAATGTAAGGCTATTGGCAGTATTTTCTGATTTACAGGGTAACAAAAGGGAATATTCATAATCCCCCTCTGGTAATGTCTTTTCATTGATTATATCAACACAATGCAAAAATAATTTTTAACCTTTTTTTCAATTGTCAGATTCATCACTTCAAAATATATGCAAATTAATGCATATTTAATTAGATATAGCCTCATTAGCATATTTAAAACTAAAATTACAGAAAACTTTCAATGCATTTTTTTTTCTCCTATTCAGATGTCTGAAAGCCTGAAGTGAAAATGAGCGAGAGCGTCAGCAATTTCGTTTGAGTGTCCGGAAATATGGACAGCTTTAATAATAAAACTATGAATAACTCTTAGAAGAATAGGTTCTATATGGAACCTTAAAAGGTTCTATCATGCGTTATGTATTTGGAACCCCTAAAAGGTTATATACAGAACCTTTTTTAAGGGTTCAATCAAAAGAACCCTTTAGGGTTCTTTGTAACCAGGAAAAAGGTTCTATATGGAACCTTTTAGGGGTTCATTCATTATCATTTGTTTTGTCCTTTCCGGATTAAATATTTCATATTATTGACAAACATCAAGACCCTAAAATGTAAAAATGTAATTCACATAAAAAAGTCACCCATGAAGACTGAAAAAAAACACACCCAAGGTGCATAGAACTAGTAATTTATTTATATTAACAAAAATAATTACTATTACTGAAAGAATGCTACTGTAATTTAAAGTATTCAAGGCTTTAAATGTACAAATCAACATTAAAACATCAACCATTTAAAAAATATCTCATAAATAATGAAAATAGAGTTTCACCTACATCTACATATTACAAAATAAGTCCATAAAATGTACAAAATTACATTAATCTATCACTAATAAATAATGCAAATATACAGATTCATCTAAATTCCCATCAGTGTTAGAACAACATCAAGTCCCTCAAAACTACAAATCCATATTAATATAACTCACAATGGAAATATACAGATATAGAAGTACTTCAAATCTACAAATTCATATTAATATCACTCATAAAGAATGTGAATACATAGATTAAAATTCAGATCAGCATTTCAGAACATCAAGTACTTCAAATCAGTGTTAGAACAACATCAAGTCCCTCAAAACTATAAATCCATATTAATATAACTCACAATGGAAATATACAGATATAGAAGTACTTCAAATCTACAAATTCATATTAATATCACTCATAAAGAATGTGAATATATAGATTAAAATTCAGATCAGCATTTCAGAACATCAAGTACTTCAAATCTACAAATTTACATTAATATCACTCATAAAGAATTGTAATTACAATTGTTGCTCACAATGTTGACACCCTCCATATTGATGCTGGCTCTTTTTGCATGGAGGGGGTTTGAAGCTTCATGAAAAACTATAGTCGGAGTTGGCTTTACTGATTCCTGCAAGTTGGAAAAACATATACATTATTTGTGAAATAACTTAGAATACAGTAGTCCCAAAAGTTAAAATTCCATCAAAAATGATCATTTAGTCAACCCCCTTTTTGCCCAAAATTTGCATCACTTTTCTGTGGTGAAAAACAAAAGGCAGAATGATAGCCTTAGTCATGTTTAACTGCCTTTGCATACTTTCTTCCAAACAATTAGGGATGTGACTGACCATTTTTTACCACAGTGGTAAGCGCCAATTCACTGGCTAGGTTGCACACACAACTCACAAACAATCATGAGCACAGAAACTTCTTTTCAAGATCAATGCAATATTCATTAATACAATAGCTTGGATAGCATACTGAAAAACTAAAAAGCAACAATGTATCTGTTTTTGATTTAACTAAACTTGCAGCTTGATTATTGAAGAGACATTACACAAACATTATTCACACATGCAGTTTCTCACTTTCTCTATGTTGTTAATTTAAATAAACGCAATCCGTTCAAGCTACATCATTTCTGTATCTGATTTAAAGCATGCAGAATGCTAGATCTAAAGGCCTGTTGCCAAAAAAAATGCATCAGTGGTTTTTTGCCTCCACGTCTTTCATTTAAATTGTGCAAATGTTTTTGTGAGAAACTGAGCAGCCCTCTCTCATTTTTAACATCTTTGTATTTCTCCTGATATTACAAAGCAACTGTCAATAAGAGTAAAACATTCTTTATTAGAACATTCTTCTACAAGAGCAAGACATTTTTATTTAATTTTGTTGTCACATTCACAGAGCTACATGCAATCAAGTGATCGTGGCTGTCAATTCTTTAAAATTATGGCATCTCAAATATCTGCTCATCACAATGAACATCATACAGTTTGGAACTCTAAAGTTCAGATAATTTTCTTAACCCCCCTTCACGTGAAGCAGCATCCAAAATCAAAGTACTTCTGCTGAGATTCTGAAGTATGCTTACAATGGATACTTTACTACTCCATGAGACCACAGGAGAGGATTTATGAATGGCAGTGAAGCAATGCAACTGAGGTTGTAAAAAAAAAAAAAAAAAAAAAAAAAAAAAGTCTCAGTTCACATTACTTTAATCTCCGATCTCTGTGTGCAAGTGTTTTTTGTGCATGTATGTCATTGAAAAGCAGCACATTAAACTTTAATTGTAATTACACTGACTGGAACTACCTGTGAATCAAATTATTTTAATGCACACCTTTTAGCCAATCAGAATCAAATATTCAGACAAACCATGGTATAAATAGATTTATTACAGTAACCGTTCAACAAACCAAGCAACTAATGGTAGTGTTAAGGAAAAAAAGAACATACTTTTTGTGTTTGTGTCAATTTGCTGAAGTAAACTGTTCAGCACATCCCTCTGACTTCCATGTCTAGCCACATTTAAGATGTTTGGGGCCAGAACTTGAAGAGCAGTTTCTAGATTAAGATGAAGGTCCTTCCCAAACCGCATCTTCACTTCATGCAGCAGCTACCAAAAAAAGAAAGAAAGAAAGAAAAAAGAAAGAAAAATTCAAAAACAATTTTGACTGTTTTTATTCATACAATTTTTTTTTAAATGCAGTGGAAATACTAAACTCAAAGGAAACAACACTAAAAACAAATACTCACAAGTTGTGGAACCCGAAGAAATGGGAACATGTCCATGACCTCTCGTGTTGATTTTGTCATTAAATCGACTCGTTTAAAAAGACTGCATCTTATTCGATTTTTTTATGTTGGTGTAGTCGGGTTGTCTTTTATGTAGTTCTGCATTTATCACAGTAATGTGCTCCTGAAAACTTAATTGATCTTCTCCAATATTTTCCAGGTTTAATATAATCTGAAAAAAGTAGCAAATAACAAAATTCCTATTGTATATCTACCATCTCCTAGCATTACTGGTCAATAACCAAGCAATTTTAAGACATTTTAGTGAAGAAAGATAAAACAGACAAACCTCCTGGGACTGGGTGGAAACCGGATTTTTAGTACACAGGAGTACTGGAAAGTTTGCAGTCTTGCATCTTTTTGTTTGCTGAAATGAGCAAAAGACAGTTCATATAAGGAATTTTTTTTAGAAGTGACATAGCACAAATAACTGAAAATCAATAATCAGTAGAATTAAAGCATTCATTCACCCCCCAAAAAAAATCTGTCACCGTTTACTTGTTTACCCTTGTTTACTTTTACTTTACTATAATTATTTTTAGGGGTTTAAGCACAAAGTGCTGAAAACCTATTGTAATTGTTAGGATTTTTAGGGGTTCAAGCACGAAGTACTGAAACCCTATTTTAATTGTACTGATTTTTAGGGGTTCAAGCACGAAGTGCTGAAACCCTATTGTAATTGTACTGATTTTTATTATTAGGGGTTCAAACACGAAGTGCTGAAACCCTATTGTAATTGTACTGATTTTTATTATTAGGGGTTCAAGCACAAAGTGCTGAAACCCTATTGTAATTGTACTGACTGTTAGGGGTTCAAGCACGAAGTGCTGAAACCCTATTGTAATTGTGCTGATTTTTATAAGGGGTTCAAGCACGAAGTGCTGAAACCCTATTGTAATTGTACTGATTTTTAGGGGTTCAAGCACAAAGTGCTGAACACCTATTGTAATTGTAATGATTTTTATTATTAGGGGTTCAAGCACGTAGTGCTAGAAACCCTATTGTAATTGTTAATTTTCCCATGATGCAGCATTCTCCATGTAAAACTGATCGGGCAGACCGAACTGTAAGTTGTAGAGACTTGAAACTTTGGGGGCTGATAGTACTCACACCACCTACAGCGTCACCAAGGCCCGCCCCGATCGGCCTGAAGGGGGCGCTACAGCGACCAAAAGTACGAAATGGCTCATAACTCCTCAACCGTTAGGCGTAGGCTCAAGTGTCTTACATCGCTGGAATCCTTGGCTCAAGGCGGACGTTATTGATGCATGCCTCGGATTACCCGGGAAAATTTTCGGGTATTTGGAGTTTTTCCAAAAACCTACTTTCGCGAACTAGTCCTAGGTTTTTGGCCCGACCGGAACCAAACCAGTGCAGCAAGATTCTTTGGAGTCTGGTTGTCAATAATTATCAAAAAAAAGTGGAAATATTGGTTCACGGTCCCTAAGGGCCGCCAAAACGTTCCAAGTGGGAGGGGCCCCTTTTACTAAATTGGCTATAACTCGTGAACGGAACAAGATATGTTCACCAAACTCAGCACACCTGTGTGAGAGTTCATTCTGTGGTCACGTGAAAAAGGACACGGCAACTGGCCACTAGGTGGCGCTATAACTGTTAAAAAGGTGTCAAAATGATGTATTCCTATGGCAAAACCCATGAAATGGCTGAAAGCGGCCCTCTTCCTGCCTGATTTGCATACAACCACACGAAATCGGGTGTGCGCATGCGTCACGTGATCCCAAAGAAGCTTGGAAACTTTCATGGACGCCGGGCCATTGGTGGCGCTTTAACTGTCAAAAAGGTGAGAAGTGCTCTGTGTTATCCTATGCAAAATGATATTTAAATGACTGAAAAATGGTCTGTTCTGCGCAAACCTTCACCAAATTAGCTGTGCATGTGCGCCATATTATTCTAAAGAAGCGTGCACAATTTTATGGCGATCGGGCCATCAGTCGAGGTATCACAGTTTAAAAGGTAAAAAAAAAAACACACCAAAAATCACCACATTTCCATGATAAATGAGCTGAAAATGCCAAAAAGTGACTTTCGCTTCTCCGAGGCACACGTCAAAAGGCTTGATAAAGTTTTTGTAAGCAGCAGCTCGAGCGTCAAGTGCTCAGACCCTATAGTTTTTTTTATAGGCCTTTTTTAGGCCCTTTTTATTAGGGGTTCAAGCACGTAGTGCTAGAAACCCGGTTGTAAACCTGCGTGAAGTTATGTTATCCTGTGCGTTTTCAACTTTTAACGAACACTGTGGATCACAGGATGTGGATGCAGCACAAACTTCAAGGTAAGTGTTTTTACTTACTGTATGTTGTGTTTTGTTAATAACATATATGAAAATTGTCACATACACTTACCATAATCTGTTTGCTGTGCACATGTGTGTAAAGGGCTATAGGCTACAGTAGGCTAGGGGTCAAAAGTTTGGATTCTTCTTTTTTTATGTCTCTTGAGCTCACTAAGGCTGTTTTTTTTATTTTTTTTATTTTTTTTATGAAACATACACTGATATTGTGAAATATTATTACAATTTAAAGTAGCTATTTTCGGTTTTAATATAATTACAATGTAATTTATTCCTGTGATGTAAAAGCTGAATTTTCTGTATCATTATACCTACTCCAGTTTTCAATTTCACATGATTCTTTTGAAATCATAGTAAAATGTTGATTGTATGCTCAATTATTATTGGTGCTCAGTTAAGAAAGGTTCTTAATTTTGATCAATGTTGATCAACTTTTTATTAATTTATTATGTCTTTGCTAAATAAAAGTATTATTTTTATATTACTTAACCAAAATCTTTGAATTGTTGTATAAATGGGTTTTCAGAAGAAGAAAAGAACAACAATAAGCAGCACAACTGTTTTCAACATTGATAATGTTTCTTGAGCATCAAATTCATAACATCAGTAGCTATATTAGAATGTTTTCTGAAGGATCATGTGACACTGAACTAATGATGCTAAAATTCAGCTTTGATTACAGGAATAAATTACACTTTACTATATCCAGTATATTCACATATAAAACTGCAGTATTACATTGGAATAATATTTCACAATATTACTGTATTTTTGATAAAATAAAAATAGCCTTAGTGAGCATAAGGGAACATTAAACTTTGAGAAAAATAAAAAATAAACTTTTTAAATCTTTTGACTGGTAGGCTACTGTGTGTGAATTTAAGTGTCTTAAATTTAAGTGTTAAGTGTGTATATATCATTTAACCCTCTGGGGTCTGAGCTGTTTTCTGGGCCCTGGAGGTGTTCTGACATGCTCTGATATTTGTGGTTATTTCTGTTACTTGTGACATTTTCATGGCTAAAGTCTAATTACACTGTATTCAGCACAAACTCTGCTACAATAATATATCAGCAGCATGTATGTAAAAGTTTTTAGTTTTGAGATAATGACATTTATGCGTGGTTTGTGAAAATACAAAAATAAATTCTCACTGAAATAAGGTCATGAAACCCATACTGATTATTTCTTCACAAGACTTTTGAAAATTGTATGACGTAGCCTAGAATATTTGCTCTAAAACTATGTGAAAATCACTCTGACTGCTCATTCAGATAAGACAATATATTGATTTAAAAATTTTACGACGTGTTTTGTGTGATAAAGCAATATGCGAAGGGGCGGATCATCTCATTAATATGAAAGCTTTCCACACCTGAGAAAGACAAAGAACCTCCCCTAATGGCCCTATTAGGAGCTTATCAGGGCCCATCATTCTGACCACCCTTGCACAAAGAATGAGGAGATTTAAAAAACAATGGCTTTTAAAATTGTTTGGATTTATTTACAACACAACAAAATCCAAAGATACACAACAAAAAAGCACTTATTGATAACAATGATCCAAAGAAAGAGACCTCTGTGCCATTCCTAAAAACATTGTACATACCTTTCATTTCCAAGGTGTTTGATTTTCACTTTACCATGTTCATGTACAGAGACATGTACTGTGAATGTTGAAGTCAGCAGGACTCAGTGGCATCTAGGCCCTGAAAAAAAAAAAAAAAAAAGAAAAAAAAGTGAACATACTGATATCAAGAGAAAGGCCTGCACGATTTTGGGAATACATTTTAGATTTTTCTTGTTAAAATTGCTTTTTAAAATTCACAGAATGCACACACACAGTCACACAAATGTTTCCAACAATATATTATATAATGAACACCAGGTTTGTTGTGCCTTGTAGGTATAGGCTATGCGCAGTGCTGCATAAAATAATAACAATATAGCAGCCTATATATATTTTCAAAAAGATTTCAGTAACAACTAAGCTAGAGAAAAATATATTGATTATCATGTTACTTCAAATGTTTCCATTCGTTATGATGATATGAAATGAGATAATAGTAAAAACATGAAGCCGTTTGGAGCGTTTTGCTTTTCCAAAATATGATACATTCAAACGCGATCGCGATCAAAAATATGATACATTCAAACGCGATCGCGCTCAAATATAAAACATTATGGTTACCATATACATATCTACGTTTGAGCAGATATTCACAAACACAGTAACAGTAAACACGGGTCTAAATATTATAATATTCACCATATATCTAGCAACAGTTCAACTGCAATGTGAAATTTATGTAACAATAACAAACTAATGTAAGAATTTCTTACCTTACATCTTTCTTGTCTTCAAATCGCATTCCTCTTCTTCTGAGGTAAATCCAATGTAAGCTCACGGTGCGCCTTTCAAACTCGACGAAAAGCAGAGACTTGTGAAGTTTTTTCGTGCTTTGTTTTTGAGGTAATGAGCGCGTTCACGTTCCATGTGGAGATTTGCATGTGAATCTCTTTTGCGCTTGTGGGCGTGGTCAAATTAAAAATAATTAGGAAGCGTTTGAGAAGCTGGACATCTTGTTGGTTTTATACAAATTACTTAAACAGAGAATATTTGTTTTCAGTTTGAATCCAATCGTTTAAAAGTACACACTTAAATGTTTATAAAGGTATATGGCTCATAAATGTGTGACAAGTATTCGCTGAGTTTTGTTTCAGTTAGACATGCTCAAGAAAAAAAAGTTCACCGCGACGGAGAGGCAGAACGCACACCCTTTACAAAAGCACAATGTTTTGATTTGATTGTAAGTGCAACATACATACAAACAGCACATACAAAAGTAGAAATATCACAGATTCTTTTTTTATATTTCTTTTTTCTGTATGACCATAAATGACGGAGTAATTTAAGTTTATAGTGCTACAATGTGAAGAAAATCCAGCAAAACACGCCGCCGCGTTTGCTGACCTCAGAGGGTTAATTACTACTATTATTATTATTATTATTATTATTATGTATGTGGAAACTCATGACTCAATTAAGTCAATATGATTTAACTTTTGAAATTTAATTATGTACTATCGAACATCCATTAACAAAAAAAAAACCTTTAAAAACTTAATACTGACAAGTTACAATCTGTCTTCAAACCAAAGATACCACACAAAATAATAGACTTGAGTGCAAACTTCCATAAAATAGCACACTACTTCTCCTAACAGGAGTAGGAAAACAAGGGTGTGTGGCATACAAAAAGTTCAACAAAAATAATTTACCTTGTGAAATTAAATATAAATAGTGCAATCAGTCTTTAGTGTATAATTGTCAGGTTTCGTACAAACGAAGCAGGCAAGATGGTAAGTTTGATATTTTAATAGCAGAATGGATCGGACACAGCGTGAAAGGTGAGTAAACAGGAAGTAGATAATTGGATGAAGCTTAACTGAATGATAACAAAGTCTTTCTTTCTCTTGCAGATGCAGATGATGAAGATTCTCTGAAGATGGACTGAAGACAGGCTGAAGAAGATCGAGATCGACGGTAAGTATGCAGGTAGGTGAAATAGATAGTCTGTGTGTCATGAATAGACATGTATAGACAAGACCAGACAAAGAGTGAATGACTGAGTGCTGAATATAAAGGTGAGCTGGTGATGGGATCCAGGTGACGGTGATTACTACTTAGAGAGTGAGTGCAGGTGTGTGCCAAGGAGGATTCTGGTGAGTGTAGTGCAGAGACAGATGGTGGATGTGACATTAATACAGCATGTGGGCATATTTTGTTTTTATCTGATGCTCCTGTCACTCCACTTCTCAGGTTGTCATACATCTCCCAGACACATGGAGACCTCCTACAATAGGCCACATAATGTCCAAGAGCATCCTGGGTTAAGCCTCCTCTAAAAGCAATGACTGCCCGTAAAGTAAATCTCTTTCCCTGGAGCATCAGATTGGAGGGAAATTCACTCAAAGGAAATTCTGTGGAGTTGCTTCCCAGGTCAGTGTCAATCCACATAAGTTCTCCCAGACTGTAACTCTGTCTGGGACTCTGGAAGGTCAAGGCCTTCTTCCACCGCGGTCTGAAGATGAGCCATGCCAGAAGCCTGCAGTACAGCAACAGAAGTACAAACAAATGCAATTTCCCTTGTGACTTGTTTGTTGAGACCACAATACTGTGAAGAGCACTGTTTTGTTAATGAAACACAAGTGTGTTTTGTTATGGACTTTTCAATGATAGTAGAGATGTGGCATTGTGCATCGATTTGGAGAGCGCCAGACTTCAGTCGGACAGCTTTGAATATTTCGCTCAGCAGTTCTGCCCTCTGTATGTAGGCCTGTGCATTCAGACCCTTTGCGGTGATGGATTTCACTAGCTGGAAGAGGTTTTTGGAATCCTCATTGCAAACAATATTTTCAAAAGTGACACTATCACAGTAAGCACAACATAAGCATTGACAAAAAGCATCAAATGCACATGTGTTCAGCACAGAGATTCTTGATTTCCTGAGTTTAACAGGCAGTTGATTGTTTCCCTTTTTCAACAGGTCCACTTTGAGTCTTTTCCCTCTCACAGATGGATCTGCATGGAGCCATTCAGGACAAGGAGAGAGGTATGAACTCCTCTTCCTCTTTTTGGGTGGAACTGCTAAGCCTCTCCAGTTTTCAACAGCTTCTTCATCTGTTGGATGGATGTTTGTGACGGTGTCAGACTTCCCAGAGCAGGAAGCATCCATCTCTGGCCTTTCATCCATCCTGCAGGTTGTGGTGGGTAGTGTATTGACTCCTGTGTCGATCACTGTCGCAACAGTCTCATCCTCTTCACCTTTTTCCACACTCTTTTGTTTTGCAGAAAAAATACGCATGTTGCCTTCAATGAAGGACAGATGTCGAGCAATGAATCGATCCACTCAAATAGGCAAGTGTTCATGCTTGAAAAGGCCGCGTTTGATGTTTTTAAACTCGGCTTCGACATTGGCTGAACATGCGGTGATTTTGGAGCTCCGGAAGTGAGGGATCATTACCCCTGTCCAGAGAGGTAAGTAATTTGCAAGCCAGATTATATTTGGAATAATCTCAGGGAGGAAGTGCATATTGTCATGATCACCATTAGATGTGGCAAATGACCTGCTCTCCTCACATATATCTGTTACCCTCTGCTGCAGGTCTGTCTGTGTTTGGTCACATGGATCCACTTCTTCCAGGTCCGCACCCTCTACATCTGGAATGATGACACACTCCTCTGCAATTCGGGCTTTTAGGTATTTCTTGCACCTTTCTGAAATGAGGGGGGCTCCAGAGCTGTCACTGCCCTCTGTTTCACTGAGAGCCACAATAGTAATGCATCTTAGTAGCTCTCTTGCGTCCATGGATTGTGACATGAGAAGCTGAGCTATTGACCTAACAAAGAAATCTTTAATGCGATGTTTTTTTTTTTTCAAGCAGTCCCACCGGCAGATCATCTTGATGCAGTGTGCAACATCAACCCGCACAAAACAAGGTGGGATTTTTGCTGACTGTCTAACGAGTAAGACACCACAACACTCATTGATGTAGGTCTTAAGATCAGGATGAGGAGGCTTGGAACAGCCAGTATGCAGGGAGTCATCAGTGTTTTTAAGTGAACACCTGAACATTATTGTGCTGTTTATTTCAGGCTTTTTGTCACATTTTATGTGAATGTGGCCACAACACTCCTTACAGTTGCCTCTGATTACAATATATTTGTCTGTGACTGATGGATAGACCTTGGCTCTTTTAAAAGCAAATGTGCAGGGGCATTTCACTTCTTGCCAAATGTGATAATTTATCACATGCGTCCAGATACCAGGCTTCAAAATTGTGTATTCCCTTTTTTTGTTTTAGAGAACTTGTTTTTGTATGTTACTTTTTCAGGCATAAATTCAATCCATTTCTGAAATGGAGCTTCAAAATCAAAAGTGCAGCAATCTTTTGGACTGGAGGAAAGGGACCCTGGCTCAAAATCAATGTCATCACTACTGCCACTTGTTTCATGATCACTTTCATGCAGGGGCGTAGAATTTAATAGGGATGCTAGGGAAGTGTCCCCACCAATATCCAGTGACACTGATATGTCCCTATCAATAATTTTGATCAAAACTTAAAATATATTTATATATATAACCACTAGTTGTCCGGTTGTCTTGTGGTTTTTATGTATTAGGCTTATTTTATTTAATCAGGAAACATCTTATTTAGATTAAAATCTATTACAAGAGCGTTCTGAGAAAAATGCGCAATTCATGGTACACAAACGGTTAATATATATCTGAGTCCCGCCTGCTAACACACATCGCTAAACTGACTGGCTTTGTTTTTTCTATCTAACTTGTGAGAGGCTCTGGTGTGAAGCGGCAATGCTCCTCCGAAGGAATCCGGTAAGCTAGGGAGAAATCAACAGTTCTGTGCACACTGTACACATATCGATTTTGTGTAAGGTAGAGTTAGCTTGCGACCTCCTCGTGAGACTTTGAAGGCTCTACCAATTTAACTGCAAACTATTCTTCAGTAAATTTTTACTTATTTGATTGAACTTCACGACTCCTGGTCTTCTTTCATCATATCTGGTCCTGGGTCTGACAACTGTACCCCCCTTACACTGTGATAGGCAGGGTTAGTGTAGGGGGGGATATAATATACCGTTTGTACAGTATAAAATCATTATGTCTGTAAAAAGTCCCCATAAAACATTAAAATACAACATTGCTTGGTCTTGTTGAAATAAGAGGAATGTTTGATGAAGTTGAAACCCTTGTCATCCCAGTCTCATCCGCTGAAGCTGAAAGAAGTGTCAGTGCTCTTAGGACACTGAAAACATGACTCAGAACAATGGCAGAAGTGACACTTAACAGTATTTCTGTGTGTCATGTCCAACAGGACAAACTGGACATTATTGATGTGAAACAAATATGCCAACAGTTCATTTCTGTAAGTTCACTTTTAAATGAAAATTCTGTCATCATTTACTCTCCCTCAAGTTGTTTCAAACCTGTATGCATTTTTTTCTTCTGCTGAACACAAAAGAAGATATTTTGAAGAATGTCGGTAACCAGTATTGAGGTTTTTTTTCTACTATGGAAGTCAATGGGGTCCATCAACTGTCTGGTTACCGACATTCTTCAAAATATATTATTTTGTGTTCAGAAGAAGAAAGAAATTCATACAGGTTTAAAACAACTTGAGGGAGAGTAAATGATGACAGAATTTTCATTTTTGGGTGAACTGTCCCTTTAATGACAGATGCAGCTCAGCTTCAGGGGATGTCCCCGTCCCCACCAATTTCAAAATCAAACCTACGCCCTTGCTTTCATGAGTAAACCCTAAAGCATTCCAGATGTTGTGTCTGTTTAATTTAACAAAAGTGTATAGTGCCTTTGCAGTGATCTTGTTGTCTAGCTGTTTACTAAGCTCTGTCCAGATACTCTTATTAGGAGTAGCTATGTTGCCATTTTGGACTATGGCCTCTTTTGATGAACACAGGACTGTGAAAATGGAATCCCTGTCGACTGCTGGTTTCTTGGGCATCTGGCATAAGCAAAACATAATTACCCTCAATTATCCTAACTCCAAAAAATATCATGTACAGCATAAATTTGTTTTAATATATTACTGTATTAGTCTGAATATAAGGATAATATAATATATTAAGGATAATGTAGATTGGCGATATATCTTATATTAGGACCAATATGGTATTGTTCACCCCTAGATTGTCAGTGTTTATTGAACCGAAAACTCATTGCTAACACTAATATCACTAATTTAGCTATGAAATGTTAAATACAGTTGCACATGTGACCCATGGTCGTTTTTTAATACTAAAGGGCAACTTTGTGCAACTGTAATCAGCATTTCATAGCTAAATTAGTAATATAAGTGTTATTAATGAGGTTTCTGTTCAATAACAAGTCTTAGCTCTCTTGAATGTTGTACAATAATATTGTAACTGACAGTTTTAAAACAATGTATACTTACATTGGCCAGAATTTGGATTAGTAATGACTTTTGTAGTTTGATTTATATCGACCTTTTCTCCACTAACTCTACACCATTTTATACAAGAGCATTCTTGAACAGAAGTGTCACTTGCACCTAGTGGTGGCAGTGAAGTGTAAACTCGTAAAAATAAAAATAAAATACAATCAGGAGAGACTGAAGTGAAGATAATTGTTTATTGAACAAATTATGTGATGACAGAACGTCTTCGTCAATTCTACTTTAACCCTCTGAGGTCGACAAACGCGCCGGCGCGTTTTGCTGGATTTTCTCCACATTGTAGCACTATAAACTTAAATTTCTCCGTCATTTATGGTCATACAGAAAAAATAAATATAAAAAAAGAATCTGTGGTATTTCTACTTTTGTATGTGTCCACTTCCAATCAAATCAAAACATTGTGCTTTTGTAAAATAAAGAAAATAAACAGTGTGTGCGTTCTGCCTCTCCGTCGCGGTGAACTTTTTTTTCTTGAGCACGTCTATAAACTGAAACAAAACTCAGCGAATACTTGTCACACATTTATGAGCCATACACCTTTATAAACATTTAAGTGTGTACTTTTAAATGATCGGATTCAAAACGAAAACAAATATTCTCTGTTTAAGTAATTTGTATAAAACCAACAAGATTTCCAGCTTCTCAAACGCTTCCTAATTATTTTTAATTCGGCCACGCCCACTCGCGCAAAAGATATTCACATGCAAATCTCCACATGGAACGCGATCGCCCTCATTACCTCAACAACAAAACACTTCACTTCACTTTTCGTCGAGTTTGAAAGACGTGCCTGAGCTTACATTGGATTTACATCAGAAGAAGAAGAACGATATTTGAAGACAAGAAAGATAAGGTAAGTAATTCTTACATATTAGTTTGCTATTGTTGCATAAATTTCACATTGCAGTTGAACTGTTGCTAGATATATGGTGAATATTATAATATTTAGACCCGTGTTTACTGTTACTGTGTTTGTGGATATCTGCTCAAACGTAGATAGGCTATGTATATGGTAGGCCTAACCATAATGTTTTATATTTGATCGCAATCGCGTTTTAATGTATCATATTTTTGATCGCGATCGCGTTTTAATGTATCATATTTTTGATCGTGATCGCGTTTGAATGTATCATATTTTGGAAAAGCAAAACGCTCCAAACGGCTTCATGTTTTTACTATTATCTCATTTCATATCATCATAACGAATGTAAACATTTGAAGTAACATGATAATCAATATATTTTTCTCTAGCTTAGTTGTTACTGAAATCTTTTTGAAAATATATATAGGCTGCTATATTGTTATTATTTTATGCAGCACTGCGCATAGCCTATACCTACAAGGCACAACAAACCTGGTGTTCATTATATGTTGTTGGAAACATTTGTGTGAGTGTGTGTGTGTATTCTGTGAATTTTAAAAAGCAATTTTAACAAGAAAAATCTAAAATGTATTCCCAAAATCGTGCAGGCCTTTCTCTTGATATTAGTATGTTCTTTTTTTTTTTTTTTTTCAGGGCCCAGATGCCACTGAGTCCTGCTGACTTAAACATTCACAGTACATGTCACAGTACATGAACATGGTAAAGTGAAAATCAAACACCTTAGAAAATGAAAGGTATGTACAATGTTTTTAGGAATGGCACAAAGGTCTCTTTCTTCAATAAGTGCTTTTTTGTTGTGTATCTTTGGATTATGTTGTGTTGTAAATAAATCCAAACAATTTTAAAAGCCATTCTTTTTTAAATCTCCTCATTCTTTGTGCAAGGTTGGTCAGAATGATGGGCCCTGATAAGCTCCTAATAGGGCCATTAGGGAGGTTCTTTGTCTTTCTCAGGTGTGGAAAGCTTTCATATTAATGAGGTGATCCGCCCCTTCGCATATTGCTTTCTAACACAAAACACGTCGTAAAATTTTTAAATCAATATATTGTCTTCTCTGAATGAGCAGTCAGGGTGATTCTCACATAGTTTTAGAGCAAATATTCTAGGCTACGTGATACAATTTTCAAAAGTCTTGTGAAGAAATAATCAGTATGGGTTTCATGACCTTATTTCAGTGAGAATTTATTTTTGTATTTTCACAAACCACGCATAAATGTCATTATCTCAAAACTACAAACTTTTACATACATGCTGCTGATATATTATTGTAGCAGAGTTTGTGCTGAATACAGTGTAATTAGACTTTAGCCATGAAAATGTCACAAGTAACAGAAATAACCACAAATGTCAGAGCATGTCAGAACACCTCCAGGGCCCAGAAAACAGCTCAGACCTCAGAGGGTTAAAACTGTGCTCACCTCGAGAATAGTTTTGCTGTTCTCTTGCCCAAAAATGCTGAAGTTACATTAAACTACGACTTGATGGCACACGCACACAAATCCATTTTGCTCAGAGAGAAAGAGAGTGGCAGAAAAAAAAAAGAGTCTCACATAATGTCTGAACAACATGGCGTTTTTAATAAACACAACAGGGACTACAAAAACACTGATAAGAAGTTGATGTTCTATTAAATCATCTTTATTAGCATCTAACATTTTAGAGATTGAATAAATGACAAATGCTCCTACATCATAGGCTAGGCTACTGACTAACTTCACACAAAAATACAGAGCTGTCTATAACTATTTTTTATCTTGTGACCATTGATTGATCTATTTTATTCAGTCAGCCTTGTATAGGCCTAATAAATATCAACATTTAATTTGATTTAATTTCTGATATTTTAAAACCCAATGCAGCACAAACGAAAATTTTACCAGCACAAACCAGCACAAACGGAGCACAAACGAACACGACTATTTTGGGTGAATTCGGATTCAATTTCTGATATTTTAAAACCCAACGCAGCACAAACGAAAATTTTACCGGCACAAACCAGCACAAACGAACGAGACTATTTTGGGTGAATTTGGAGCATGTGGGGGACTGAGTGACCTCAGAATGACCACATAATATTATTTTAATATCTAAAAAAACCGAAGCAGCTCAAACAAAACTTTTTACAGCACAAACGGAGCACAAACGATTGCGTCTATTTTGGGTGAATTTGAAGCATGTGGGGGGGAGAATTTGGAGCATGTGACGCTGATGACATCATCGTCTATAATTCAATTTCTGATATTTTAAAACCCAACGCAGCACAAACGAAAATTTTACCGGCACAAACCAGCACAAACGAAGCACAAACGAACGAGACTATTTTGGGTGAATTTGGAGCATGTGGGGGGGCTGAGTGACCTCAGAATGACCTAAAAATATTCTTTTAATATCTAAAAAAACCGAAACAGCACAAACGAAACTTTTTACAGCACAAACCAGCACAAACGGAGCACAAACGATTGAGCATAGTTTGACAACGTTTTGCATTGGGTGGGGGGCCAACTTCACGCAGGTCTATTACCATTGTTAATTTTCCCATGATGCAGCATTCTCCATGTAAAACTGATCGGGCAGACCAAACCGTAAGTCGTAGAGACTTGAAACTTTGGGGGCTGATAGTACTCACACTGCCTACAGCGTCACCAAGGCCCGCCCCGATCGGCCTGACGGGGGCGCTACAGTGGCCAAAAGTACGAAATGGTTTATAACTCCTCAACCGTTAGGCGTAGGCTCAAGTGTCTTATATCGCTGGAATCCTTGGCTCAAGGCGGACATGATGCATGCCTCGGATTTGCTCGTCACCTGGGACAATTTTCGGGTATTTGGGTCTTTTCAACAATAAAAAGTCAAGTCAATGAAACAAACTAACCCAACATTCATTCCAAATATCAAAATCAATATAATGTCAAAACAAGACTCCCTTACCTGTCGATTGTAATCATCGATAAGGGAGTGATCCAGAATGTCTCTCGTAGGTACCCAACTCCTCTCCTCCAAACCGTAACCTTCCCAGTCCACCAAGTACTGGACTCCGCGTCCCCTCCGCCTAGAGTCCAGAATACGATTTACCGAATAAGTAGGTTCCCCATCTACGAGACGCGGAGGGGGAGGAACCGGGACTGGCGGGTTTATCGCTGATCGAAACACAGGCTTAATTTTGGATACATGAAAAACGCGGTGAATTCTCCTGTACGCTGCAGGAAGGTTGAGGCGGACTGCCACCGGACTAATGATCTTGGTGACAGTGAACGGGCCAATGAATTTGGGTGCGAGCTTATTAGAGACGGAACGGAGAGGAATATTCTTAGTAGAAAGCCACACTTTTTTACCAACGACGTATATGGGAGGCTTCGACCGGTGGCGATCGGCTTTAGCCTTGGTGCGCGACCTCACCTGGAGTATAGTCTCACGGGCTCTAGTCCAGGTGCGGTGACACCTCTGGACAAAGGCGTGTGCGGAGGGGACCGCGACTTCGGACTCCAGACTGGGAAAGATAGGTGGCTGGTAACCTACACTACACTCAAACGGAGACAGGCCCGTGGATGACACTGGTAATGTATTGTGGGCGTACTCCACCATAGACAGTTGCTAACTCCAGGAAGAAGGATTCTTGGATACCAAACACCGCAACATTCTTTCCAGATCCTGGTTGGCTCTCTCGGTCTGGCCATTGCTCTGGGGATGAAACCCTGAGGATAGACTGACAGTCGCGCCCAGTAGTTTACAAAACTCTTTCCAAAATTTGGACACAAATTGGGATCCTCTGTCGGAAACCACGTCAATCGGGAGGCCATGTAAACGAAAGACGTGATCTACGACGGTCACCGCTGTCTCCTTGGCTGAGGGTAATTTGGGTAAGGGAAACTAGGTAGTTCGTGGAAATTTCCCCATTCATTTAAGCTGCCATAGTCCACCTAAGCAATCGGTGGGATCGCTGCTCCAAAAGGACGCCCATTTGCCGATAGAGTTAACGGTGAACTGGACACTTTGCGTTTTCGAGGGGTAATGCGTGGTAAGGGGTGGCATTGACCCTAGGGCCCTGAATGGACACCTGTAGGGGGCGCTCTCGCTCCACCGTGATTTCCCCAGATGGTCAACGAGGTCCACGGTGACCTCTGTCCAAAAACTGCAAGTGCCATCCCCCTTACAGCCCGTCCCCCCCCCCACCCGCTCCACGCCATTGGCCGAAATCACGGGATGGGCGGGGCTATCCACGGAGAGCCTTTTTGTCCCCCTACAGCATACACGAAGCCAGGGGGCGGGGATAGATAAAAAAAACGCCCTCTGACCACGGACAGCCTAAAAGTCCCCCTTACAGCCTATCTCCCGCCCACCCGCCCCACGCCATTGGCCGAAGTCATGGGATGGGCGGGGCTGTCCACAGAGAGCCTTTCTGTCCCCTTACAGCATAAACGAAGCCTGGGGGCGGGGATCGATCCCGAATACGCTCTCTGACCACAGACAGCCTAAAAGTCCCCCTCACAGCCCATCTATAGCTCCAAGCTCCGGGTGTGGGGCCACCAGGGGCCCCAGAGTATGGACTGCCAAGTCGGCTTCGTTCCTGAGATATGGCCACTTCCAGTGGAAATTTGACCGGGTGTATCTTGAGAAACGAAGCCGACTTTGAGCTCCATACTCTGGGCATGGGGGGGTGCCAGTGGGCCCCCCATGACCCCAGAGTATGGAGCCCCAAGTCGGCTAGTATTTTGAGTTATGCCCAGTCAAAGATGGGACTTTGACCGGGTGTATCTCGGGAAGCACGCCGATTTGAAGCTCCAAGCTCCGGGTGTGGGGAGGTACCCATGGGCCCCCCATGACCCCAGAGTATGGAGCCCCAAATCGGCTTCTTTCCTGAGATATGGCCACTTCCTGTGGAACTTTGAGCGGGTGTGTCTTGGTAGCGAAGCCGACTTGGAGCTCCAAACTCCGGGTGTGGGGAGGTACCCATGGGCTCCCCATGACCCCAGAGTATGGAGCTCAAAATCGGCTAGGATTTTGAGTTATGCCCAGTCAAAGATGGGACTTTGACCGGGTGTATCTTGGGAAGCACGCCGATTTGGAGCTCCAAGCTCCGGGTGTGTGGAGGGACCCAAGGGCCCCCCATGATCCCAGAGTATGGAGCCCCAAGTCGGCTCCGTTCCCGAGATATGTCCACTTCCTTTGGGACTTTGACCGGGTGTATCTTGGGAACCAAGCCGAGTTTGAGCTCCAAACTCCGGGCGTGGGGAGGGACCCAAGGGCCCCCCATGACCCCAGAGTATGGAGCCCCAAGTCGGCTCCGTTCCCGAGATATGTCCACTTCCTGTGGAACTTTGACCGGGTGTATCTTGGAAAGCACGCCGAGTTTGAGCTCCAAACTCCGGGTGTGAGGGGCACCCCTGGGCCCCCCATGACCCCAGAGTATGGAGCCCCAAGTCGGCTCCGTTCCCGAGATATGTCCACTTCCTGTGGAACTTTGACCGGGTGTATCTCGGAAATCACGCCGTCTTTGAGCTCCAAACTCCGGGTGTGAGGAGGTACCCCTGGGCCCCCCATGACCCCAGAGTATGGAGCCCCAAGTCGGCTTGGTTTTGGAGTTATGCCCGGTCAAAAACAGCATCCCACCTGCAACCTATTTAGTTACAGATGGGACTTCAAAACATCCCACCTGCAAGTTATTGGACGGAGCCCCTGTGCGCTGCCCGTGGACAGTGCTATTTTATGCAAATTTTGCACAATTAATGGGTGAAATGTACATTAGTGTGTTGTACAGTGTCCCCTGACTGGTGTACAGTAGGTTTGACCCCAAGCAACCACTTTATTTATGAAATATGACCTTTTAATGTAATGTCCACGGACAGCGCACAGGGCCTCCGTCGAATAAGTTGCAGGTGGGATGCTGGGTTTCGACTTAGACATTTTCAGCGTTAGAATCCCTGTAAGGAATTTTGGCCTTCAGCACATATGCTGAAATCCCCAATTGGTTACAGGGATTCAACCGCTGAAAATGTCTAAGTCTAAACCCAGCATCCCACCTGCAACTTATTCGACGGAGGCCCTGTGCGCTCCCCGTGGACAGTGATATTTTATGCTAATTTTGCACAATTAATGGGTGAAATGTACATTAGTGTGTTGTACAGTGTCCCCTGACTGGTGTACAGTAGGTTTGACCCCAAGCAACCACTTTTTTAATGAAATATGACCTTTTAATGCAATGTCCACGGACAGCGCACAGGACCTCCGTCGAATAACTTGCAGGTGGGCTCCGAACTTTGAACGGCCATATCTCGGGGACCCGGCCGCCTAGCGACACCAAACTCGGGTCAAAGTAGGGTCCCGAGGGGCCCTCTCCAACGGGCCCTAGCCCGAGCTTCTAGCGCCCCCACGGTCCGAGATACGGGGCCCAACAGGAAAGGGTGCACTTGAGAAGGAAGGGTCCCAGTGGCCCGGGACTCTGGTGTCTGAGAGGGCCCCTAGGGGCCCCTCACCCCCCCAAAGGAGGGTCCGCTGGGGCTCTTCCTTTCCGAGATATCGAGCGTTTTGTCCAAAAGTCCCATATGTATAACCGGGTGTATCTTGGGAGTTAAGCCGAATTGGAGCTCCAAACTCCGGGCATGAGGAGGGCCCTTAGGGCCCCTTCTGACCCCACCGTCCCCAGCTCCTGGGACCTTCCAGTTCCGAGATACGGCCACTTCCGGTCCAGCTTTGACCGGGTGTATCTTGGGAACCAAGCCGAGTTTGAGCTCCAAACTCCGGGCGTGGGGAGGGACCCAAGGGCCCCCCATGACCCCAGAGTATGGAGCCCCAAGACGGCTTCTTTCCCGAGATATGGCCACTTCCTGTGGGACTTTGACCGGGTGTATCTTGGGAACCAAGCCGAGTTTGAGCTCCAAACTCCGGGCGTGGGGAGGGACCCAAGGGCCCCCCATGACCCCAGAGTATGGAGCCCCAAGTCGGCTCTGTTCCCGAGATATGTCCACTTCCTGTGGAACTTTGACCGGGTGTATCTCGGAAAGCACGCCGACTTTGAGCTCCAAACTCCGGGTGTGAGGGGGCACCCCTGGGCCCCCCATGACCCCAGAGTATGGAGCCCCAAGTCGGCCTTGTTTTGGAGTTATGCCCGGTCAAAAACAGCATCCCACCTGTAACCTATTTAGTTACAGATGGGACTTCAAAACATCCCACCTGCAAGTTATTCGACGGAGCCCCTGTGCGCTCCCCGTGGACAGTGATATTTTATGCTAATTTTGCACAATTAATGGGTGAAATGTACATTAGTGTGTTGTGCTGTGTCCCCTGAGGGCTGTCCAGTAGGTTTGACCACCACTGACCACTTTTTTTATGAAAAATGACCTTTTAATGTAATGTCCACGGACAGCGCACAGGGGCTCCGTCGAATAACTTGCAGGTGGGATGCTGGGTTTCGACTTAGACATTTTCAGTGTTAGAACTGCTGAAAAAATGTCTAAGTCTAAACCCAGCATCCCACCTGCAAGTTATTCGACGGAGCCCCTGTGCGCTCCCCGTGGACAGTGATATTTTATGCTAATTTTGCACAATTAATGGGTGAAATGTTCATTAGTGTGTTGTACAGTGTCCCCTGACTGGTGTACAGTAGGTTTGACCACCACTGACCACTTTTATTTATGAAATATGACCTTTTAATGCAATGTCCAAAATGGCATTTTTAGGCGGTAAGGGGGACGTTTGGGCTCTCCGTGGACAGTGGGCGTTTTCGTGGTCGATCCCCGCCCCCTGGCTTCGTTTATGCTGTAAAGGGACAAAAGGGCTCTCCGTGGACGGCTCCGCCCATCCCGTGACTTCGGCCAATGGCGTGCGGTGAGTGGGAGGGAGATGGGCTGTAATGGGGACTTTTAGGCTGTCCGTGGTCAGAGGGTGTTTTCGTGGTCGATCCCCGCCCCCTGGCTTCGTTTATGCTGTAAAGGGACAAAAGGGCTCTCCGTGGACGGCCCCGCCCATCCCGTGACTTCGGCCAATGGCGTGCGGTGGGTGGGAGGGAGATGGGCTGTAAGGGGGACTTTTAGGCTGTCCGTGGTCAGAGGGCGTATTCGGGATCGATCCCCACCCCCTTGCTTCGTTTAGGCTGCAAGGGGACAAAAGGGCTCTCCGTGGACGGCCCCGCCCACCCCGCGACTTCGGCCAATGGCGCGGAGCCGGTAAGGGTGGACAGGCTGTAAAGGGGACGCCGATGCACTCCCTGGACGCCCACCCCCTACTCATTCGACGCCCGTCGAATTGCAAGCCGGTGGGACGTTGGTGAGCCACCTGGTGGCCGATGCCCGAACTGCGGTTTTGGGGAGTTAACTTCTGGCCCCTCCCATGGGGCCCCTGGGGGGTCTAGAGTCTTGGGGCCACCTCCCAGGGGACCATGGGGACGGCCCCTATCGAGAAGGGGCGTCACGGGGCCCCGCAAAAATCGCCCAGGGGGCGCTGCGCAGCGTCCCCGAAGTGCGTCCCAATCTGGGTCATTTGCCGGGCGCCGTGGACCCCCTTCAAAATGACTTCCCTAAAGGGAGCAAGGGAATAAAGTGAGTCGCCTTCGAGAACCGGTCCACCACGGTTAAAACTACCGTGTTGACCTGGGAGGGTGGGAGGGCGGTAATAAAATCTAGTGCGATATGGGACCAGGGTCTCGAAGGGACAGGCAGCGGTTGGAGTAACCCATCTGGGGGTCGTTTGGAAGACTTACCAATGGCACAAACCGAGCAAGCCAAAACAAAACTGTGAATGTCCCGGGCCATAAGTGGCCACCAGAATCGTTGCTTTACCAGAAAACTAGTACGGGTCACTCCTGGATGACAGGCTACGTTGGAACAATGCCCCCACTGAATAACGTCTGACCGTAATCCCTCCGGCACAAATAAACGGTTCGGTGGGCAACCGACCGGGGGCGTTACCCCTTCTAAGGCCTTCTTGACCTTCGATTCGACCTCCCATGTGAGTGTGGAGACAAATAGGGTCTCGGGTAAAATGCACTTGTGAGTAACCAGGCGTTCAGAACGATCAAAAATGCGCGATAAAGAATCGGGTTTGATGTTTTTGGAACCCGGGCGGTACGAGAGAGTAAAATCAAAACGACCGAAAAAAAGTGCCCACCGAGCCTGCCTGGAGTTCAATCTTTTAGCGGACGTGATATATTCCAAATTCTTGTGATCAGTCCAGACGATAAAAGGTACCCCCGACCCTTCTAGCCAGTGACGCCATTCTTCCAACACTAATTTGACTGCCAACAACTCTCTGTTACCAATGTCATAGTTACGTTCGGCTGGGGACAAGCGATGGGATAAAAACGCGCAGGGATGCATCTTCTCGTCCGTGAAAGAACGTTGGGACAACACTGCACCTACCCCCACCTCTGACGCGTCGACCTCCACCACGAACTGACGTGAGGAATCAGGGGCTATCAGAATAGGGGCCAAAACAAAACGGTCTTTCAGTTTGGCAAACGCGGCTTCAGCCGCGTCTGACCACCTGAACGTAGTTCTGGGGGAGGTCAAGGTAGTCAGAGGTGCGGCTAGTTGGCTGAAGTTACGAATAAAACGTCGGTAGAAGTTGGCAAATCCCAGAAACCTCTGCAGGGCCTTGCGGGAATCTGGGATTGGCCACTCCACCACAGCCTTAACCTTCTCAGGGTCCATACGTACTCCCTCAGACGAAATGATGTACCCAAGAAATGGAACCGACTGTGTGTGGAACTTGCATTTCTCCGCCTTGACAAAAAGCCCATTCTCTAGCAACCTCTGAAGCACTCGTCGGACGTGCTGCACATGTTCCTGGAGAGAAGAAGAAAAAATCAATATGTCATCCAGGTAGACATATATGAACTGATCGACCATATCTCGCAGCACGTCATTGACGAGGGCCTGGAAGACTGCTGGAGAGTTGGACAACCCGAAGGGCATGACCAAGTATTCAAAGTGACCCCTGGGGGTGTTAAAAGCAGTCTTCCATTCATCCCCCTCCCTGATGCGGACCAAATGATAAGCATTACGCAAGTCCAATTTCGTGAAGAGTGACGCTCCCTGCAACCTCTTGAAAGCTGAAGACATCAACGGATCAAAGGATAAGTATTCTTTACTGTGATGTTGTTCAACCCCCGGTAATCAATACAAGGTCGCAGAGATCCGTCCTTCTTCCCCACAAAAAAGAACCCGCCCCCGCTGGAGAAGAGGAAGGGCGAATGAACTTCGTTGCTAGAGAATCAGAAATGTATTTCTCCATGGCCTCCCTTTCTGGAGCAGAAAGCGAATATAACTTGCCCTTAGGCGGAGATTTACCTGGCAATAAATCTATGGAAAAGTCGTAGGGACGATGCGGAGGCAGAGAAGCAGCTCGAGACTTACTGAACACCTCCTTCAGGTCGTGGTACTCCGCGGGCACGTTAGACAAATCCACTGCTTTCTCCTGTAACACAGACATAGGAACAGACGAACAGGCAGACACAAGACAGGACTCATGACATTTAGTGCTCCACTCCGTAATGGACCTCCGGAGCCAGTCCACTCTAGGGTTGTGTTGAGTCAACCAAGGATGTCCGAGTACTATGGGTGCAAGAGGTGAGTCCATGATGTAGAATGACAGAGTCTCCGAGTGGTTACCAGATGTGATGAGGGTAATGGGTCCAGTAGATAGTGAAATCATAGGAAGCTCTTGACCATTGAGTGCGTGAACTGAAATGTCATGTGGGAGTGACTGAAGGGGAATCTGAAGGTTGTGTGCGAGAGTGCAGTCCATAAAATTACCTTCTTCCCCGGAGTCCAATAGTGCTTGACAGTCGTGTTGGCGTGTTGACCATCTTAGTCTTACCGGGAGGAGGGTAGATGTCGATGAGGTCTTCTCGGCGGAGATCCCACCCGATAGTAGCCTCACTGTTACTATCGGGCGTGGCCTGTTACCGGACACGTGTTAAAAAAATGTCCAGCTCCGCCGCAGTAAAGGCAAAGACGAATGCGACCTTGGATCGCTCATTGTTGAAGGTTCTCGGTTGCAGTGCAAAGTGCATGGAGCATCCAGTCAGGAACGCTCGACAGAAACTGGGTTCTCCGGCATACCTCTCAGGCACAGGTAAGCGAGGTTCCGACTGGGAGAGAGGATCCGATGGTGTGTGAGGAACGGACGGTGTGGGCGGCGCAGTGGGAGCTCGCAGTTGTTGAATTTGCTGGGTGAGCTCGGACACCTGCGCCACCAGAGCCTGAACAGCACGGCCAGTGTTGTTAAGCCCCTCCTCCTGGGCGTCCATGCATTGAAGGCTGCTGTTGACGCACGTCTCCATGGAAATCTGAGCTCCGCCTGCTGCTTCCATGCTACGGTCAGATCGTTCTATCATGCTGGAAGGAAGCGAACGAGGAAGCAATAGCAGGTGCAATAAACTCTTAATTGGAAACACAGATGAAACATATAAGGCAACAAACACTGGCGGGTGACGCAGGGACCTCGATGGTCAAACACGGGTGAGTCTGGGCTGGTGCAGAGTGAAGTGATGGTGATCTCCGGTGTGTACGACGAACTGAACAGCGAACAGGAATCCAGGAACAAACACCACACGATCACAGAACGGGAACAGGAACACAGGACCAGGACACCAGACAGCACAAGACTTCAAACAACGATCTGACAATGGAGAGGAGAAAACGGTGAGTATTTAAGGAAGTGATGATGAGTCGCAGCTGGCGCCGATGATGATTGCAGATTGATGAATGAGCATGATTGCTCCGGCCACACCCATAGATCCACGCGACACACACACACACATACACAAATAACAAACGCACGAGACAAAAAGAAAGCAATGCTTTCGTAAACTGTGACAATGTTCCTTTAAATATTTTTTTTAAACAAATTTTTCTTGTAAAAATGTGTGATATCAATGGTAAATCATTCCATTTTTTCATTCCTCTATAAATTACAGTCCGTTGTTTTACAGTGGTTTTTGAAACAGGAAACAAAAAACATCCCTTTTATTCATGCCTGGTGTAAAAATTATGACTAGTACTACTATACAAAAGTTGAGAGTACAGGACATTAGGAACTTTAGACACAGAGATATTTCTTATAAGATAAAGCAGAGAGACAATCCTTGCCCAGTGCATCCCATACAGAAATGTAATATATGTCAATATATGTAAATTACATATATAATGTCAGTGCCCATGTATGTCTGCTGCCTATATGAGAATATATGCAAAATTCATATATGTAAAACACATAGACATATATGAAACATTTCAAAATATAGCAAAAATGGCCGTTTTCATGTAAGTGCCATATATTTTCCCGTATATGCACATAAATGTGAAATATATGTAAGACGCATATATGTATACATGCATATATGACGCATATATGTATACATGCATATATGTACTTATTTCTATAGTACATACTTTCACTTATATTAGGGATACAAATCTTATATCTGAATGCCTTGTAATTAAATGCCTATAGTTGGAGATTTTGTGTCTATTGTGTGAATACCAAATATAGTATTTTAATACAATAATGCAGTGTTTTCTTTGTCATTTTTGACAAATACATCCACAAATTACCATAACCATATGCCACAGCTTTAAAAATGCATCAGTATCACATGCATGTCTGTAAAACTTTTCACTATAAATTTACAGTAAAATACTGGCAGCTGGGTTGCCATCCACATACTGTATTTTTACAACACTAGTACAGTAAACAGCATTTACAGTACTCCACTGTAATTACCAAATACAGTATATACCACATACTTTTACAATATTAAACTTGTCTACAGCAATAAATTGTATTTTTACAGGGAATACTGCTTTTATTATTACATAATTAAAATATTATACTTTAAGGTTTCATAAGAGTAGTCACACTAGGAAAAAGAAAACAACATTTTCTGGGTTTTAAAACATTTATTTAGGTTAAAAGCAAAGATCAGAAAATTGCCTTCTGTGAACATGTTGGCTGAATTATTTTTTAAACATAAAATGCAATTTTAACACTTAACAACAAACAGGTAACAGTTAGCACTTAATTAAAGGAATAGTTCACCCAAAAATTTAAATTGATTTACTCACCCTCAAGTCATCCTAGGTCTATATGACATTCTTCTTTCAGACGAATACAATCGGAGTTATATTAAAAAATGTCCTGGCTCTTCCAAGCTTTATAATGGCAGTGAATTGCTGTTTCTTTTCTGAAGTCCATAAAAGTGCAAACGAAATCCCATTCAAAGTCTGCAAGTGAAGAGTTCAGACGCAAAAGCCTCTAAGTGCCATTTGAAATTTTCTTTTAGAATGATCATTTTTATCAAGCTTGTATGTTTAAGTTCAGTAATTTCACTTAAATGGCAATGAAAATTACCTATGAATTGTCATTTAAGTGAAATTACTGAACTTAAATATACAAGCTTGATAAAAATGATCATTCTAGAAGAAAATTTCAGATGGCACTTCAAGTTTTCGCAGAAGTGAGGAAACCTGTAGGCTTACAGTGGTGTTCTTGTTTTGCACAACTTGGCCAGTTTTCTTTGAAGTTACTTGTCCTTTCTTTGTTTTTGATCCACGTTCAGGATTGATGTCAAGAAAGCGTCTAAAAGGCAGAAAAATATTATGAACTGAGTATATATATTTTGACAGAGAGAGACAGCACAAAAGATGTGTAAAAAGAAACCAGATATCGGTTTTAACAACTAGTTTGTTTGGATAAAACTGAACAACATGAAAAAAAAAATGCAATGTTGGATGTTGAGATCAATAACTGATATTTTTTCTGCCCTGGTTAAAATACATCAACTCAATGGGCCCTATTTTAACGATCTGAAACGCAAGTGTCAAAGCGCAAAGCGCAAGTAACTTGGTGGGCGGGTCTTGGCGCTGTTGCTATTTTCCCGGCGGGATAAATGACTCTTGCGCCAGGCGCAAATCTAAAATGGGTTGGTCTGAAGTACCTTCATTATTCATAGGTGTGGTTTGGGCGTAACGTGAAATAAACCAATCAGAGCGTCATCTCACATTCCCTTTAAGAGCAGACGCGCTTTTTCTAAAGCGGATTCCTATTGTAACGGCGGATTTGCCAGGCGCGTGCCAGGAGCGGTTCACAGCCGAGGAGAGCAACGCTCTCGTCAGGGACGTTGGGGATGGAGAAACCCACCCAAATTAACTTTTAATTTGTTTTCTAAACCTGCAAAATAGCATGAAGGAACGTTTGCGCCGGAACACGCCTCCTGCGCTGAACCGCCCAGGGAGCGCAAGTTCATTCCCTAGTTTAGCGACGTGCTTCTGTGGAGGGAAAAGCGCGCTTTGCGCGGGTGCAAAATAGGAATGATACATGCGTCGGTGTACAAAGTCAATTGCGCTGGGTGCAAGATAGGGCCCTATGTGTCTTAGTCAGGTCCGAATCTTCAAGATTGTGTAACCCTGTAGGCATTTTTGAGGAAAAGTTGTTATACCACATTTTTAGAAAGTTCAATATCTCCTGAATAAGGATCCACCGTATAACATTGAAATAAGGGTCCCATTTTCTTGTAATTGTTATCAAAACAATAGGTGCATTATTCACAGCCGTAACAGTACAGGTGGATAGGGTAAAAATTTTAAGTTATAGATATCACCATAAAAACCTTTCCAGTTTTTCACTTACATAGAGACAGACATTTATTGTATTACAAGTTTTCTGAAATGTCATGTTTACATATGCAAATGAGGCATACTAGTATATATATATATATATACCAGTACACGGTTCTCCCTTTTGGGCTAGCCCAGTCTCCTCGTGTCGTCACAAAGGTTGTCGAGGCAGCCCTTGTTCCTCTTCAGGAACACGGGGTTCACATCCTGCATGACTGTTCACATCTCGATGACTGGCTGATCCTAGCTCACTCTCGAGACAAGGTTTGCGAACACAGGGACCTAGTGCTCCGGCACCTACCTTGTCTGGGCCTTCGGGTCAACTGGGAAATGAGACTTCATATGAGACCGCTTCAGCTTTGGCTTCGCGATCAAGTCCCGAGGTGGGCATGGCAACACGGCACGCTCCGAGTCCCAGTGACTTCGTCCTGCCGTCAGACCTTCACCCCGTGGACGAACCTCAGTTTTCTATGGGCTTGAGTGCCCATAGAACGAGTTTCTTGGCATGTTGTTGTATCAACAGATGCCTCCACAATGGGCTGGGGCACCATGTGCAATGGACATGCTGCCGCGGGCTCCTGGACAAGACCCCAGCACCTTTGGCATGTCAATTGCCTCGAGTTGCAGGCTGTACGTCTCGCCCTGCACCGCTTCTGTGCGTTGCTCAGGGGTCAGCACGTATTAGTCCGATCAGACAATACCACAACAGTAGCGTACATCAACCGACAAAGTGGTCTGCGCTCCCGCCGTATGTCGCAACTCGCCCGCCACCTCCTCATATGGAGTCAGAAGCATCTGAGGTCGCTTCGAGCCATTTATATCCCGGGAGACCTGAACCGTGCAGCCGATCTGTCTCGGTTTCGGTCTCTCGCTGGAGAATGGAGACTCCATCCCCAGTCGGTTCAGCTGATTTGGGATCAGTTCGGGGAACCCACAGGTAGATCTTTTTGCCTCCCACGACTCGTCCCACTGCGACCTGTTTTATTCTCTGACCGAGGGCACGCTCAGCATGGATGCACTGGCGCACAGCTGGCCGCAGGGCCTCTGCAAGTATGCGTTTCCCCCAGTGAGCCTTCTTGCGCAGACTTTGCGCAAGATCAGGGAGGACGAGGAGCAGGTAATTTTGGTTGCCCCGTATTGGCACAACTGCACTTGGTTCCCAAAACTAGTACTCCTCACGACAGCACCTCCCTGGCCAATTCCTCTGAGAAAGAGGTTTCTCAGGGACGGGGCACCCTATGGCACCCTCGTCCCAATCTTTGAAACCTCCATGTGTGGTTCCTGGACGGGACGAGGCAGGTTTGAGTACCCTACCACCAGCGGTGGTGGCTACCATCATTTCTGCTAGAGCATCGTCCACGAGACATGCCTATGCGTTGAAGTGGAACCTCTTCGTCAACTGGTGTTCTTCTAAACTTCAAGAACCCACGAAAGTCAGTGATCAGTGTCGTGCTTTCCTTCCTGCAAGAAGGGTTGGAGCGAAGGCTGTCTCCCTCCACCCTGAAAGTGTATGGTGCCGCCATTGCCGCACATCACAATGCAGTTGAAGGTAAGTCCATTGGAAAGCACGACCTGATCATCAGGTTCCTGAGAGGAGCGAGGAGACTGAATCCTCCTCGCCCTCCTCTCGTTTCCTCTTGGGATCTCTCAGTGGTTTTAACTGCCCTGTAGAGTGCTCCCTTTGAGCCTCTGCAATCAGTGGAGCTTAAGTTCCTGTCAATGAAGACAGTGCTCCTGGTTGCATTGGCCTCCATCAAGAGGGTAGGGGACCTGCAGGCATTTTCGGTTGACGAAGCGTGCCTGGAATTTGGACCGGCTAACACTTACGTGATCCTGAGACCCCGGCCTGGATATGTGCCCAAGGTTCCCACCACACCCTTTCGAGTCCAGTTGGTGAACCTGCAAGCGCTGCCCTCGGAGGAGGCAGACCCAGCCTTGGCACTGCTCTGTGCAGTACGCGCCCTCCGTGCTTACTTAGACAGAATGCAGTGTTTCAGGACTTCAGACCAGCTCTTTGTCTGTCATGGTGGGAAGCTGAAGGGAAAGGCTCTCTCCAAGCAAAGGTTGTCTCACTGGATAGTGGACGCCATTGCTTTGGCTTACCAGCAGCAAGGTCGACCATGCCCCCTTGGTGTGACGGCCCACTCCACCCGGAGTGTAGCATCCTCTTGGGCTCTAGCGCATGGCGCCTCGCTAACAGACATCTGTAGAGCTGCAGGCTGGGCGACACCTAACACGGCCTCTGGGTGATCCCCACGTGTGTATTCCACTGTAAGCCTCTCTGAGCATGTGTCTTTCCCTCGGCAAGCCACCTTGCCACCCCTGGGTTTGAAATATTCCACCTGTGGCTGGACACCCCAGTGATTCTCAATATGCAGCCCCCTGGGGTCATGTGTATTCCAAGTCCCCCCCTTCAGGCTGGGCATAATTGCATATTTCCACTGATATATGCTTCCCAGTGTACCTTGGTACCTTGGCATAATTCCAGCAGCCATTCAAAACTGTCCCTTTCATGTTAATGTTGTTTTTTCATTGTTTACATGTTTAAATATTCTGAGAATGCATAGTTTAGTTCTAATGTTTAATGTTTAAATTGCAATAAATGCATTAAAAGTTTTTGTTTTGTTTTGTTTTTGGCAGCCATTTTGTTTTTATTGTTTATGCCAAAACAGTGATGTTTACAACTTGTTATACGGCAGAAATGGATTCAGCACCTAAAAATCATATAGAAACAACACTTGAAGTACTTTTCCTCAAAAATGCCTACTGCATCTTATCCAGGGCTATTTATCTATTTTGGGACTTGACTATCTGTTTACATGCGCACTGTCAACTAACTAAACTTTTGGAAGTTGGGTTGCCAGATTTAAAGTTTTATTCTACAACATTTGTCTACTCATCACCCAGCTCATTAACAATATCATCCCCTCATCAGGTCCCATCAGACTATCAGTGGAAAGGCAGTCATAGACTAAGTTTATATAGAGCACACATTCCCAGAATCCAGCACAAACCTTTGTGACAGAAATAATTTAACTTAATAGCAAGCCTTGCAATGTTTATTGCATATACGACTACATGATAATGTTGTTAAACATGACATTTACCAGACTAAAATGCATGTTTGCACCCAAAAATGAAAATTCTGTCATTACTCACCCTCAAGACTTTCGTTCATCTTCGGGACACAAATGAAGATATTTTTGATGAAATCTGAGAGGTTTCTGTCCTTCCATTGATATCAGTGTCATTGCAACTGTCAAAGCCCAGAAAGGTGGTAAAAACATTGGTAAATAGTACATATAACTACAGTGGTTCAACCTAAATATTATGAAGTGACGAGAATACTTTTTGTGCACAAAATAACCCCAAAATAACGACATTGTTGAATAATCTCTTGTTTTCCATGGCATTCTCCTACACTGTTGACGTAGTGTAAACAGTGCAGCGCTTATGGGTTCTACATCAGAATGTAGGCCCACTATTGGCTAGCTCCTGGGTCATCACACACGACCAGAGTCGGCCAATAATAAGCCTATGTCTGACGTAGAACCCAGAAGCGCTGCACTGGCTTTTTCTACCCGAGGCAAACTTTCGTTTAAAAGCATAATTAGAATGGAAACGCCACTTTTAAGTTTGACCGTATTTTCATTTTTGGTCAAATTGCCTTTTGAATGGGAGTGCTTGGGGCACTTCTATGATAGCATCAAAAATCACTATTTTTAAAACACTGAGAAGGCTCGACACAACATGAAACTTTGCTTGAAGTATCACCAGGGGCTCTACACATGAACTCGAGCATTGAGAACATTGTTTGTGTACACAGAGTTTAATAGAAAGATTTTGAACAACTCACTGAAGCTGTGTCCGCCGGCATTTTGACGGTCAAAAATAGTCGATCTAATAACTTTATTCTAGAGATGCTGTAAAGCCTAAACAATCTATGCTACTGTAATCTCCTATTATCTCTGAAACAGTATATTGTTAAAAGCGCTATATAAATGAAGGTGACTTGACACTGTTTACACTATGTCAACAGTGTAGGAGAATGACGTGAAAGAGAAGAGATTGTTGACTAATGTTGTTATTTTTTTTTTTTTTTGTGCACAAAAAGAATTCTCGCCGCTTCATAATATTAAGGTTGAACCACTGTAGTTACATGGATTATTTAAACAATGTTTTTACTAGCTTTCTGGGCCTTAAAAGTTGCAAAGACGTTGCTGTCTATGGGTGGTTCAGAAACCTCTCAGATTTCATCAAAAATATCTTCATTTGTGTTCTGAAGATGAACAAAGGTCTTACAGGTTTGGAACGACATGAGGGTGAGTAATTAATGACAGAATTTTCACTAATCCTTTAACTGAAAACAACTTGCACTGACATATCTTAAAATATGTGACTGCCACTGTTTTGTCTCAAGATGCACACCAGTAATGTTTTTTTTTTATGATACAGCTTTTTAATTTTTTTTAGCTTTTTATAAAAGCTGCTTAAATACCCTAATTTTATTAAGGCCTAGACCTGGCTTAAGCTAAGCCCTGTATGGAAACCAGGGCCATATTGTTCATACCAGTAGTCAACTTAATAAATACGTCAAGTCAAGGTTAGTGACACAATCCAGTCTAACATATATATATGAATGGCAAATATGCCAATGACTAACCTCTGAACAAACCCAAGGTGCTGCCTCTTCCTGGTACTGCAAGCTGAACTCATAGGAGGAGGCAAACAGCACTGCCAGGCCAGTGATGAAGTTAGGCGGTGATCCTTTCACACACACCTTGACCTTCCAAACTTAATATCCAGCACTGGTTGCTTAGAGATTGACCTGTAATGGAATAAAAAAAAAAAAAAAAGAATAAATAAATAATAATAATTAAAATAACTACTGTGGGTTCCACTGTGGTTTAATGTAGTTGTCTATTCATAGTTCTATGAATTAAAATTTTCAACTAAAAACTAAAATTGGTTAGGGTTAGAATGCTAAAATGCACTGGTATATAATTTTATAATTATATATAATAATTTTATTTTATTTTATAAGTTTGTTTTAAGCATAAACTCACTTAATTTTGACTTATTCTTTCAGAAAACAAGACAATTTTTACTTCTATTTACTTCTATTGTCTATTAAATGCTTCTTCATGTAAGAATTTTAGATATCTGGACTGGAAACAAGATAAAAACACTAATTAAGAAAAACATATTTTGCAGTGGGGTGAGTAAATGATGGCTTTTCATTTTAGGTTTAAACTACCCCTTTAATGTTTACATACCAGGAAATAAGGCGTGGACTCTCTGGCAAATGTAGATTGCTGGACATCAGCGTTGCAAATTCCTGAAACAATTTTTAAAACGGACAGCACAACCATGATCAACAGAACCAAAACAAAACATATTACAGATTAATGAGATTTGCTGAATAATCGCTACTTATCTGCTTGAAGGATAACACCGTCTAACTTATTTGAATTGTGGGAGTAGTTGTAGGACCATGGGATGGCAATCAGGAATACTACATTTGAAAACAACATTAGGAACATGGATTTTCATGTGCTAGCAAAAATCTGACAACGATTCAAAAGCACGATCACAGAACTGACAGCATTTGATAGCTTTTTTTTTTACCACATAGAATATAACTGTAACACTACTTAAAAGCACTTACATTAACACTGGCCATTAGATTACAAAGCCTGAAAAGAAAAAAAAATATATATCAAAAGCACGTCATGCAAATAGCATGGTAAATGTTGCCTATTATGTGAAATGTCGAAGTTACTTGGTAAACAGGTGGAACAGAGTCAGTGAATTGCTTGCGCGGCCACGGTAGTAAACCGCGTTCGCAAAATCAAACCAAATACGTGGAAACAATGTAGAAATGCGAACAAAAAAAAAAAAACTTATATATTGGCTTATCGTCAGTGGTGGAAAGAGTACTAAATAATTGTACTTGTAGTATAGCTACTTAAGTAATAATTTACTTGAGTACAAGTAGAAGTACTGAAAAATAATATGACTCAAGTAAGAGTAAATAAGTAGTTTGCTTAAAAACTACTCAAGTAACTACGTTACAAAGTACTTTAATATTATTTTTCTATTTTTACCAAAAATGGGGAGATGATAGCGATATGGAGCGCTAAACACTCTCATGTCAATTCTGTTTCATTCATACTGGAAGCCCAGTACACACTGATTCATACCTCACGCAGAAAGTCCACAAATGAGATTCATAGAATGATTCACTTATGACGTTTCAGGAAATGCCAATATGGATATAATAACATGCAAATAGAGACATCTGACTGAAGAAACATGAAGACAAACACATGATAGCGATATCTTAGGTATTTTCATAAGAATGATGTATGTCTTTAAAGGGATAGTTCACCAAAAAAGGAAAATTAGCCCCTGATTTATTCACCCTCAAGCCTAGGTGTATATGACATTCTTCTTTCAGATGAATACAATGTAACGACTACGAGAATAATCAAACACAATTGAAGCTTTTAGGTGATTTTGTTCATACATAATCCCACAAAGAGTCTTCACATTCCAGACTCAAATCACCAAACCCAGAGCCATAAATCACCCAGGCTCCAGAGAGTCTGCAACCAAAGACTTTTATTGGTTAACTTTAAGGAAGAACGTTGTCAACGTTTAATAGTTTTGCAAGACGGATCGGTTCAGAGATGGTACTGCTCAGGGCCCTAACAAGAGGTCACATGACCCCTGCGACTAACAGACCCCGTCTTTCTTAAGGACCAAGGTCCCACAGAGATGAACAAAACAAACATCAGCAGGAACTATACATGACCTCAGATTGGAATTTCTTAAACCCCATAAATTTTACACACCAACACACTTTACATATCAAAATAAATAAAATCATCTCAGAACAAGTTTCGATGAACATCATGCAACTACATAATCCTATGTTGTTTCTACAATATATGTGCATGTTTAATAAGTTTAAATCCCATTTAAGTCATTTAATGGTTATAACTGTTAGATGTTTGAATGAAAGTGTGTTGTGTTTCATATCAGTATGATCGTATGCTCTTGATTCAAAAGATGGCTTGATTGAAATCTGTGTAAAATGTTTCGTATTCTTATAATACTGACAATGTCTAAACTGTGGCCTCTGTTCTCTCTGTTAGTAAGGAGAGCACAGATAAGCATGATTTACGATCAGAACTGAAAAGAACGCCACCTCCTAAATTTAGCCAGTGTCTAATTGGCCAGAACTCATCCTGGAGGTTGGACGAACTTTGAGTTTAAAATCTTAAGACCCGAACAAAGTTTTAGAAGAGCTCTCGAGAAAGAAAGCAACAATGTTTTAGAGCAGAACAAAAATGCAGCGGGAGACGAAGATCTAAATCAGACAAGTAACCATGTAGACGCGAAGAGACAACGAACCCAAATTAAGATCAGAAGAACGGGTTCAACAGCTTTATTCAAGCCATCTTACTACTCTCGTCTCAATTTTCTTTCTTTTTTGAGTTTTCCTTTTTTTTTCGTTGTGAGTCTCGGTTCTAAGTGAGTCTCGCTTTCAACTTCAAAGACGCTTCAACAATCCGCCATCCACACCACGTGAGTGGCCGCCACAGACTAGCCAAGCACTAGGAGACCAGCACCCCTTTGACGCTGACCAAAGGAATTCCCAAAAGGAACGCAAACGAGCAAGTAACCTCCAGACTCTTAAGCTGAACTGGTGTATTGATATAAATTAATAACCTGTCTAAGAAATGATAGAAGGGTTAAATTAATGATTGATGGTTCTTTCCAGGTTTTGTCTTATAAGTGCATAGAATATTGAGATTTCATCATCTCACTCTTAAACTCATTCTCTCCAAACTCTTTCTTTCTTTCTTTCTTTCTTTCATCCTTTCTTTCTTTCTTTCTTTCTTTCTTTCTTTCTTTCTTTCTTTCATTCTTTCTTTCTTTCTTTTGGCAACTTGTATGAATGCGTGTGTATGCGTGTGCGTGTGTTTGTGTTAGATATTAGTTTTATGTGTTAGTAGTATATAATCAATAAAGTATTGTTTGTATTTGAAAAGAGAAGTATTACTTGTGTTATGTGCTTACGAATTTATTGTCTTGAACTTCGATCTAAGTTACCTATGCTTTTACCCTTGATTATTTCTTAATTTATTGTTAGCTGGGGATTATTCTTTCTTGGCCAGGAAGATATTATATTTCCTAGAGTTAATAATTGTTTATGCTTTCTGTTCATTGGATGAACTGATAAAATGATCATACTTTTGATTCTGCTACAGTAAATTCTGAAAATAATTAAAATATTAATTATTGATCATAATCTGTTATGAATAATAATTAATTATATTTATACGGGCGTTAAACGCTACAACAATCAAAGTTATATTAAAAAATGTCCTGGCTCTTCCAAGCTTTATAATGGCAGTGAATGGCTAGAGAAAATTTGAAGCCCAAAAAAGTGCACCCATCCATGATAAAAGTGCTCCACTTTTACTCCAGGGGGTTAATAAAGGCCTTCTGAAGTGAAGCCATGTGTTTGTGTAAGGAAAATACCCATATTTATAACTTTATAATCTAAAATAACTAGCTTCAGCCAGACGACCGACCATATGCATCGATTTACGGTGGAAGACTAACCCCTGACTCGACGCACAACGTATAGAAGAGGAGCTTCAGTTTGTTGCACAGCCCTATTTGTTTAAACCACGAGAGGCGTCTAAGCTTACGGTACTCCTACATTCTACATCATACATATGTCACAGGTTAGGCTACTCTTGTGGCGCAAGTCAATTTGCTTAGTATGCGTACGATCGTCTGGCGGAAGCTAGTTATTGTAGATTATAAAGTTATAAATATGGGTATTTTTCAAAAACCCATGGCTGCGTTCGAAACCGCATACTTCCCTACTATTTAGTATGGGAAAAAGAGTAGGCGAGCGAAAAAGTATGTACGAATCCAAAAGAGTAGGCGAGAATTACCTGGGTGACGTACTAATTATCGCGAGATTCGGACTTAAGTGCGTTCGAATATGCCTACTTTCCTACTATATAGTAGGCGAAAACAGTACGTGAAGGAAGCAGTACGTTAGAAACATCAGTATTCATAAAAGAGTAGGCGAGAAGTTCCCGGATGGCTTACTCGCTTCCGCCCAGATTTTTGAGTGTTCAACGATGGATACTCTTCTATCCCAGGAGGCCACGCGAGAGGATACGTCATAAAAAAGAAGAAGAAGGATAGGTCATACTCGAACGTGACGGAAAGGATGACGGACGAGACTCAAATGTGAGTATTACAAATCAAATGATCGCATGTGTTGAACTACTGTACAGTAAACTGTTGCATTGTTGAAGATGTAAAGACGCTATATATTTGTGATTTTGCTGTAAATCACATTTTATTATGTATAGCTAACAGAGAAGCTCCAGTAAGGACACATACGTCTCCAAAGTGGATTTGCATACATTTTAAACCGTATACATCTTAAATACAATTACTAAATGTCTATTTAATATCTGGCAAGAAACTCTTCTATAAGAATTGCAGATTAAATATGAAATAGGCATCTGAGTGATGTATGTGTGCTATTATGTAGAACAAATCTATAAAGTAACTAAACATAAGTTATCTATTTTATTTGTCCATTAGTACTGTTGATAAATTAAGGAACATTTATGTAGGATAAAAAGTTAAAACAACCTCAACATGTAAATGTAGTGTTGAGTTCATAAATCACAGAGGTAATGTGAATCATGTCTGGATGTTACAGGGACAGATGAACACGTGTGTGTTTATCCGGTGGAGAGTGGCTCATGAAGCTGAATGCTGCCATCAAAGGCTTTGTGACATTACAGAAATGAATAACAACAACTATTTCAATATTAAGTTGTAGTTTATTTTAATTATTGTAATTTCAAACAGAGCTATTACAGCACTTTTCTGATTCTTGATTTCTGTGCATTTGCTGCACAGCTTTTGTGGTGGAGCAGGACCTGCAAGGAAAGATGATGGCGGCATTTGTGGATAAAAGCGTTTTTGTCTTCTAAATAATACTGAAATCAAATGACATTGTGCGGTTAAAATGACTGCTTTTGTGTTATGTTTGTGTATTTTGTAGGATCTGAAATGCCAGCAGGCTGGTGTGAGCACTGAGGATGAAGAGCACAGAGCTGAATCCTGGAGATGGTGCCATGGACGAGTCCCTCCATCACTCCACCAGCCGTTATGAGAACCTCCATCACTCCACCTGCCCTTATGAGAACCTCCATCACTCCACCTGCCCTTATGAGAACCTCCATCACTCCACCTGCCCTTATGAGAACCTCCATCACTCCACCTGCCCTTATGAGAACCTCCATCACTCCACCTGCCCTTATGAGAACCTCCATCACTCCACCTGCCCTTATGAGACCCACCATCACTCCACCTGCCCTTATGAGACCCACCATCACTCCACCAGCCGTTATGAGAACCTCCATCACTCCACCAGCCGTTATGAGACCCACCATCACTCCACCTGCCCTTATGAGACCCACCATCACTCCACCTGCCCTTATGAGACCCACCATCACTCCACCAGCCGTTATGAGAACCTCCATCACTCCACCTGCCCTCATTGCCTCAGATTGTGAAGCACAACACATCACGCAACAACCTCAGGCACGAAGGTCAGCTGATTCATCAGAATAAAGCCGCAGAATGGGAACCGTTGTGTTGAGATGGCAGAAGGATGTGGGGTTCAGCGCCTGTAGCCTACATACATGATTGTAGTTTGAATAAAGCTTTGTTTCATGTGTTGACTTGTATATGCATTTGTTTATTGTGTGATGGTGACTTTGATTCATTCTTTTACTAATTTATTAATATTTCTCATTGTTGTCAGTAAATAAAATACAATTAATTAATGCTTTATTTATTGTTTGAATGAAAATGTAGATATGTTCACTATATACACATCTAGAGTGTATTCATGCATAGCTATTTCATATGACATACATGACATTTTGTTTTATTGAATTATATAATTTACAGTAAAAAGTAATATAATTAATTGATCAGCATTTATCGTTGTTATTATTGTATGTTTTGGGCTGGGATAGCAATGCAATTCATTCTGGGGTTATATTAATTTTTAATAATGATACTTAAATTTTTCGAGTATAAAATCAACAGTTTTCTCCAAAGGTGAATCTCCCTTTGTGCAGACATTACAAACGCTGAGGAAAACCATTCTAGGTAGAGCTGTCGAGTAAATGTGAGCTAAATGTATGTATGTATATGTATGTATGTATTATATATATATATATATATATATATATATATATATATATATATATATATGTGTGTGTGTGTGTGTGTGTGTGTATATATATATATATATATATAAATATATATATATATATATATATTGGGTTTGCAAACATATTATGAGATTTTATACACAGGAAAAAAACCTATAAGGTTGAATATCAATATATATTTTCTTAAATAATTAATTATATAATACATTTAAAAAAATGCATTTTCTGTTATTTATAGGCCTGAGGGATGAAACGAGAGTTAAATTTAACAAGAAAAAGAGGAAAACAAAGCAGTAAGCCACTTTTGCTTATGGATGAAAATGTTTGGATATAAAATAAAGAAATTAACAACATATTCAAGAGATGACAATTTTGGGATTTCGTAATAAAAATAAATAGGCCTATCGTTAAGGATAAAACGGTGGGTCACATTAGTAGGGTTAAATATAAGAACTTAAATCAACCCTAAATGTACTCACACAATAAATGGGCAGCAGTTTCTTCAAAAAGACCACAAAATGAGCAAGTTTAATCAATATCATGATATTTACAGACAGATGAATTAAACGTGTCGTTCAAATCTTTTAAGTTGTTGCGCTTGTGATAACGCGTCGTAGGTCACATGATAACGTCAACATGGCAGATGTCCGGTTCGCATTCATACTCAACGAGATCTGGCTATAAAGTACCTACTCTTTTAGCGCTCGATAAGTAAGTACTCATTGAAATTAAGTACCTACTCATTGAGTATGCGGTTTCGAACGCAGCCCATGGCTTCACTTCCGAAGGCCTTTATTAACCCACTGGAGCAATGTGGAGTATTTTATTTAATTTTTTTATCATGAATGGATGCACTTTTTGGGGTTTTAAATTTTTTCCAGCCATTCAACTTGGAGGAACCAGGACATTTAATTATGTGTGAGTAAATCATGGGCTAATTTAAATTTTTGGGCGAACTAACCCATTAATGCAATGCTAATCAACATAGCCTGAATTATAGAATTTAATAAAATAATATATTCTCACACATGAAACCACAGAAGTAATTTCAAGTAATTTTGATTTTGAAGCAAAACATGTTATTAAACTCATAAATTGTAGTTTTTGACGGTATGCTAAGCAAACATACTAGCTTTCCCTGTTGTCAAGAGAAAATGTTTTATTACTAATCTTTAAAAGTAAGTCCAGGTAAGATCATTTGAATGTTTTTATTTGAATAATTTCATATTTGAAAGCAAAGAAGGTTAAGTGAAAGGTCCGATAAAAAAGAGAGATGTAGTATGAATAAAAAAGTGCCAGTAAAAAAAAAAAAAAAAAAATTAAGTGGGGTATGGTTAACGTTAAATTAAATGCGCTTTTTTTTTCGTTCTACCGAAAATGTGCTGGGAGCTGTCACGCTCGGAGGGAAGAGAGAGAGAGATGTAAATGAACTTAAAGATGTTTTTAATAATAAACTCAAAACAGAAAGGCTTCATTCAGAACATAAATCACATCATAAGAAATAATGCAAAAGCAAACATAAAACAGGAACCAACTTAACTTGTAGACAAACAGAACGGCGGGAAGACTAGTAGATAATACTGTGGTTGAAGACAATAGTTTGAGTCCAGTGTCTAACGAGTAGATCTGACAGTGTTCTGGTGAAAGTGCTGTGTATATATGGAGGTGCGTTGATGAGGAGCGGCAGGTGCAGGTGATCAGAAGGCGGGTGATTGGGAACGAGTGGGCGTGGTGATGGAACCTGACGGTCCGGATGTGTTGCTGACAGTACCCCCTCCTCCACGGGCAGCTCCCGATGCCCGGGAACGACGGCGAGGGCGGCCGCGAGGTCTGGGAGCAGGACGATCCGGATGTTGTTGATGATAGTCCGAGAGTAGAGATGGATCGAGAATGTCATTGCGAGGAACCCAGGACCGTTCCTCAGGACCGTAGCCCTCCCAGTCCACGAGGTACTCAAGCAAGCCCCCTCGCCGCCGAGAGTCCAGGATCTCCCGGACAGAGTAGACCGAAGGGTCCTCCTGGACCTCCGGAGGAGGAGGCACCTCGGCACCGCCAGGTTCTGTGGAGGAAGTAAGAGGAGGGTTAGTGGCAGGTTTGAGTAGGGAGACATGGAATATAGGGTGAATACGGTAGTGTGCAGGGAGCTGGAGCTGGTAGGTGACGGGGTTGATTTGCCTCTGGATGGGGAACGGTCTGATGTAACGGGGGCTGAGTTTCCTACAGGGCAGTCGGAGGCGGATGTCCTTCGTGGAGAGCCACACTAGCTCTCCAGGTTGGAAGGTGGGAGCTGGACGACGTCGGACATCCGCGAAGGTCTTATGTCTCCAAACTGCTTGCTGTAGGTGAACATGGGCCGAGTCCCAGACCCTCTCACTTTCCCGGAACCAGTGGTCGACGGCTGGGATGTTGGAGGGCTCTTCCGACCAGGGAAACAGAGAGGGTTGATAGCCTAGTACACACTGAAAGGGAGTAAGTCCAGTAGTGGATTGTTTCAGAGAGTTCTGGGCATATTCGGCCCAGGGAAGGTAACGGCTCCAGTCATGCTGGTCGGAAGAGCAATAGGCCCGGAGGAACCGTCCGAGTTCTTGTATCTTCCGCTCAGTCTGGCCGTTAGTTTGAGGGTGGTAGCCCGAAGATAGACTGATGGATACCTGAAGTTTTTTGAAGAATGCATGCCATACCCGGGAGATGAACTGTGGTCCCCGGTCCGACACAATGTCTTCAGGTAGGCCGAAATAGCGAAAGACAGACTGGAAGAGAGTTTCTGCGTTTTCCATAGCCGTGGGCAATCCCTTGAGGGGAACAAATCTACACGACTTGGAGAACCGGTCTACGATGACTAGAATGCAGGTGAAATTGTTGGATGATGGTAGATCTGTGACGAAGTCGACGCCAATGTGGGACCAGGGACGGGCAGGTATAGGTAGTGGCCGGAGTTTTCCTTGCGGTAACTGTCGTGGAGTGTTGGTCATGGCACAGACTGAGCAGGCACGGACATGTTGGGTAACCTCACGGGCCATCCTGGGCCACCAGTACCGGGAGCGAAGAAGTGAGAGGGTCCGCTTGCTGCCTGGATGTCCAGAGCCCGGAGAGGAGTGGATGGAGTCCAGAAGGGAGGAGCGCATGGAGGAAGGGACGTACTGTTTCCCTTCTGGACCTCCCAGCGGAACTGGCTCTCGGGATATGGCCTCCTGGAGTTGTTGGTCCAAGTTCCACACGATGGGGTTGAGGAAGAGCTCTGGAGGAAGGATAGGATCAGAGATTGGCTGCGGGTCTGGCTGGTAGATACGGGATAATGCATCCGCCTTCAGGTTCTTGTGACCTGGACGGTAGGTGATGGTGAAACAGAACCTGGAGAAGAACAGGGCCCACCGAGCCTGGCGAGGATTCAGCCGCTTGGCCTCTCGGATGTATTCCAGGTTTCGGTGGTCGGTGATGACGCTGAAAGGGTGTGTAGCTCCCTCGAGCCAATGCCTCCATTCCTCCAGAGCTAGCTTAATGGCCAGGAGTTCCCGATTGCCGATGTCGTAGTTCTGTTCCGCTGGGGAAAACTTCCGGGAAAAGAAGGCACATGGATGGAGTTTGGGAGGCTCTCCGGAGTATTGTGAGAGTACGGCTCCAGCCCCGACGGTGGACGCATCTACTTCCACGATGAAGGGTTTGGTAGGATCTGGAAGGATGAGGGCCGGAGCCGTACAGAAGGCATTTTTGAGTGAGGTGAAGGCTTGGATGGCATCAGGAGTCCAGGTGAGGGTTTTGGGTTTGCCCTTAAGCCGGTTGGTGAGGCTGGCTGAATGAAGGCTGAACTGGTGGAAGAAGCGGCGATAGAAGTTCGTGAATCCGAGAAAGCGCTGAAGCTCCTTAACTGAGGTGGGTTGGGGCCAGTCCCTGATGGCTGCGACCTTGTCTGTGTCCATGCTGATCCCAGCTGGGCTGATGACGTAGCCGAGGAACTGGATGGTGGTTTGGTGGAACTCGCACTTCTCAGCCTTGAGGTACAGGTGGTGGTGTCTCAGCTTCGAGAGGACCTGCGTAACGTGGTGGCGATGGTCGGCCAGGTTCCGAGAGTAGATGAGGATGTCTTCGATGTAGACGATGACGAAACGGTGGAGGAACTCTCGGAACACCTCGTTCATGAAGCCCTGGAAGACAGAAGGCGCGTTGACCAGGCCATAGTGCATGACCCTGTAATGGTATTGGCCAGTAGGGGTGATGAAGGCGGTCTTCCATTCGTCCCCAGGGCGGATACGAACGAGGTTGTAGGCGCTACGCAGGTCCAGCTTGGAGAAGATGCGAGCTCCACGCAGTTCATCTAGGGCAGCTGGGACCAATGGCAGGGGGTATGGAAATTTGACCGTCTGGGAATTCAGGACACGGTAGTCAATACAAGGTCGCAGACCTCCGTCCTTCTTCCCCACGAAGAAGAAACTGGAGGCGGCTGGCGAGGTAGATGGCACGATGAAACCTTGGTGGAGAGCCTCCTTAATGTACTCCTCCATGGCCTTCTGCTCCGGGATGGACAGAGGGTAGACCTTACCCTTGGGAAGTTTCGCTCCAGGCAGCAAGTCAATGGCGCAGTCCCATGGCCTATGAGGTGGTTATCTGGTAGCAGCCTGCTTGCTAAAGACGTCCTGGAACGCCCTGTAGTCCTCCGGTATGGAGATGCACTTGGTGGATTCAGGACTCTCGACGAGGGTTGACTGAAGAGAGAGTTTTGGGACGGGTAGGTGTCGAAGGCAGGATTCGTGGCATTTAGAACTCCACTTGAGGATGTCACATCTCTCCCAATCCATGGAAGGTGAGTGCTTAATCAGCCAAGGGCGTCCCAGGACGATGTCCACTGTAGCACCCTCCAACACCAGAAATGAGATGTCCTCCACGTGGAAGTTGCCGATTTGAAGTTGGCAGTCAGGCGAACGTTGCTTCACTCGGCCGGGTCCCAAGGGTTCTCCTCTGATGGTGTTGATCTGATATTGAGGATGTTGAGGTAAAGCTGGGAGGTTGAGGGTTCTCAGTGTGTTGAGGGAGATGAAGTTCCCCGAGGCACCCGAGTCGATGAGAGCTTGGACTGTGAAAGCAGAGTCTTTAATCAGCAGAATGACCGAAAGTTTTCTCATGTTAGTTACGTCTGGGGAGATATTTAGAATACTCACAGAAGGTAGTGATGGTTTGATAGGACAGAAAGTGATGGTGTGGTTCTTGCCTCCACAGTATAGACAGAGCCCCTGGGACACACGGCGATATCTCTCAGCAGCGGATAGATGATAGGAGTCTGTCTGCATCGGCTCTGGTGTTGGAGGGGAATGTCCAGGAACGGGCGAGGCGGCTGGCAGCGAGATGGTGTCAGGAGAACATGCAAACAGGCTCTGAGCGATCTGGGTGGTCTTTTGGATGAGCCCTTCGAGACCGATTGAATCGTCGAAAATCACCAGTTGCTGTCTGATGTTGCAATTCAACCCCTGACGGAAGATTGAGCAGAGCGCTGGTTCATTCCATCCACTAAGGGTCGCTAGGGTGCGGAACCGGAGAGTGTACTCACCAGCCGAAGAAGAGCCTTGACGCAGGCGTAACAGTTCATCCGAGACTGATAAGGATCCGCTAGTCCTTCCAAAAACTTCCTTGAAGTGTTTAGTGAATGCAGATAAATTACCGATTATGGGATTTTCCGCTTGCCATAGTGCATCAGCCCAATCCAGCGCTCGGCCTGACAGCAAACTGGTGATGAACGCCGTCTTAGATCGCTCCATGGGAAATCGCTGGGGCTGCATCTCAAAATGCAGAGTGCACTGCAGGAGGAAGCCGTTACATTTGTCCGCCTCGCCCGAATAGCAAGCAGGTAAGGCCATGGGACTTCCAGAGGCAAAGGGGGAAGTGCTCGGTGAAGGCTGGAAGATTGATAGGAGAGGATCAGAAGTGGGGCGAGTTGACATAGTGAAGGATCTGTATCTTGTCTAGGTCAGATCTTCTGTCACGCTCGGAGGGAAGAGAGAGAGAGATGTAAATGAACTTAAAGATGTTTTTAATAATAAACTCAAAACAGAAAGGCTTCATTCAGAACATAAATCACATCATAAGAAATAATGCAAAAGCAAACATAAAACAGGAACCAACTTAACTTGTAGACAAACAGAACGGCGGGAAGACTAGTAGATAATACTGTGGTTGAAGACAATAGTTTGAGTCCAGTGTCTAACGAGTAGATCTGACAGTGTTCTGGTGAAAGTGCTGTGTATATATGGAGGTGCGTTGATGAGGAGCGGCAGGTGCAGGTGATCAGAAGGCGGGTGATTGGGAACGAGTGGGCGTGGTGATGGAACCTGACGGTCCGGATGTGTTGCTGACAGGAGCCTACTATTGCTTTTACATGCATTTGATTGACAGACAAATCATGTGATCTTATTTCACTGTTGTTGAGGGTTTTTCAGCTTTGTACAAAGTTTGCTTCGTACATTTCGTTTAACTGTATTGTTAAAAAGGGCGAGCTTTACCTTTCAGTTGAACGGTGTTAATGTTTTCAAGACACTTACATTGTTCTTGCTCCGTCCAAGCAATAACGGTGTCCATGTTATGAGCCGAGTTTTTTATTTACTTCAACTGCTCAATGCTCTGGTAATATCAATGGGATGACCCATTTCAGGAGTTGCCACAATTACATTTTAAAATCAGAATATGAGCATAGCTCACTTATATTCAATAAAATATTGAAACGTTAGCAATACGGATTCTAAACACGAGCGCCAGTGAACTGGAAGTTTTGATTGGTTGTGCACCCGAGTCAGACCTGTCTGTTATTGGCTGAAGCGCTTCAGAACTGTCTGTTATTGGCTGAAGCGCAGGGCTGAGGGCTCAGCCTCCACCGCACGCAGTCGTTTGAAAAGTGTTTGTGAAATGTAAGCTCGCTCTGTTGCTCCGTCGGCACCTTTGTCAAAGTACTCTATACTTTTGGTGAAAAATAAATGTAGTGAAGTTGAATACTTTATTTTAATTCTACTCAAGTAAAAGTAAAAGTACCACAATTTAATTATACTCAAGAAAGTAGAAAAGCACTTCGTGCTTGAACCCCTATTGTAATTCTACTGATTAGGGGTTCAAGCACGAAGTGCTGAAACCCTATTGTAATTGTACTGATTTTTATTAGGGGTTCAAGCACGAAGTGCTGAAACCCTATTGTAATTGTACTGATTTTTATTATTAGGGGTTCAAGCACGAAGTGCTGAAACCCTATTGTAATTGTAAGGATTTTTAGGGGTTCAACCACGAAGTGCTGAAACCCTATTGTAATTGTACTGATTTTTATTAGGGGTTCAAGCACGAAGTGCTGAAACCCTATTGTAATTGTGCTGATTTTTAGGGGTTCAAGCACAAAGTGCTTAAACCCTATTGTAATTGCCCTGATTTTTAGGGGTTCAAGCACAAAGTGCTGAAACCCTATTGTAATTGTAAGGATTCGTAAAACGCATAACGTGACAAAATACACTCAAAAGCCTATAAATCCTACAGCAAAACTCAGAACTTCACAAATATTGATGAGCATATGTGTCAGAACATGGTGAAGAAGCATGCCGAGTTTCATGCAGATCGGACCATAGGTGGCGCTATAACTGGCAAAAAGCTTGCATTCTTATTAGGGGTTCAAACACGAAGTGCTGAAACCCTACACTGCAAAATTTTTCGTTGTGAATTTACAATAAATAATTGGATAAATTTCGCATGACTTTCACAGTAAGGATTACAGCAATATACTGTGAAATATACTCACAGCAATTTACTGTAATTTTATATCTGTGATATTACAATGCATTGTTGTAAAAGCACAACTGTATACTGTAACTTCACAGCTTCAATGACAAAGCAATTACTGTGATATTACAGTACATTACTGGGGAAATACAATCTTTTGCTGTACATCGTTACAACAAGGCCCTGTACTTTTACAGTGTGTACTGTGAAAGTAATGTACAAGTTGACAATAATTTACTGTGAATTTACAATCATTGTACAATTAACCCCCTCCCCCCCAACAAACAACTCTGAGGTAAAGTCAATGTTAGCCCAATGGCATATTTATTAACAAATACATATTTTTCAATGTACAGTAGATGCCAAGAACTTCAAGAGTTCAAGAAATTCAACTTTCTAGTCATAAAAGTCATCTTAAAATGCAGAAAATGCAGAGAAATTGTGCAAACTTGCAATTCAACTTCCTGTCTCACAATTCAACCATTCATCTAGCTGTGTCACAATAACAGTGGACAGGATGGGAATGAGGCCTTCATGGCAAGATAAGAGAGCGATGAAGGAATGTCATAAAGGGGTCAGGCGCTCCTCTCAGTCTCAAACATTATAATGAGTCCACACGCAACAGCATTGTGTAAAAATCTTGTAGTGCAAAGTTGTCTTGAAAAATTACAAAAAGAATTAAAGCTGCAAGCAGCATTTATCGGGGTTCAAGCAGTTAAGGCCTTTAAGCACAAAAGCTTCAAAAGTTATTAAAGTTTTATTTAGCAAGCATGTAACCACTGACATCATAGATGGAAAAGACCATGTTCTAGCATGATTTACCTTGATAAACCACATTCTAGCATGATTTACCATAGTTTACCATGATTTACCGTGGTTTACCATGATTTACCCTGTTCTAGCATAGTTTACCATGAATTTATCTTAGTTTACCTTGATTTCCATGTTCTAGCATGATTTACCATGATATACCACATTTTAGCATGATTTACCATAGTTTATCATGATTTACACCATGATTTACCCTGTTCTAGCATAGTTTACCATGAATTTATCTTAGTTTACCTTGATTTACCATGTTCTAGCATGATTTACCATGATATACCACATTCTAGCATGATTTACCATAGTTTATCATGATTTACACCATGATTTACCCTGTTCTAGCATAGTTTACCATGAATTTATCTTAGTTTACCATGTTCTAGCATGATTTACCATGATGTACCACATTCTAGCATGATTTTCCATAGTTTATCATGATTTACCATGGTTTACCATGATTTACCCTGTTCTAGCATAGTTTACCATAAATGTATCTTAGTTTACCTTGATTTACCACATTCTAGCATGATTTACCATGATATACCACATTCTAGCATGATTTACCATAGTTTATCATGATTTACCATGGTTTACCATGACTTACCCTGTTCTAGCATGATTTACCATGATATACCACGTTCTAGAATGATTTACCAGGATTGTAGCATGATTTACCTTGATACACCACATTCTAGTATTATTTACTATGATTTACCATGTTTCTAGCATGATTTACCACATTACTAGCAATTATGTGAAGTGTCAGTGCAAATGAAGTGATAAACACTGACAAAATATGATTTTGTTAGGGGTTCAAGCATGAAATGCTGAAACCCTATTGTAATTGTGCTGATTTTTATTATTAGGGGTTCAAGCACTTCGTGCTGAAACCCTATTGTATTTGTGCTGATTTTTATTATTATTATTATTAGGGGTTCAAGCACGAAGTGCTGAAACCCTATTGTAATTTTGCTGATTTTTATTATTATTAGGGGTTCAAGCACGAAGTGCTGAAACCCTATTGTAATTGTGCTGATTTTTATTATTAGGGGTTCAAGCACGAAGTGCTGAAACCCTATTGTAATTGTGCTGATTTTTATTAGGGGTTCAAGCACGAAGTGCTGAAACCCTATTGTAATTGTGCTGATTTTTAGGGGTTCAAGCACGAAGTGCTGAAACCCTATTGTAATTGTGCTGATTTTTATTATTATTAGGGGTTCAAGCACGAAGTGCTGAAACCCTATTGTATTTGTGCTGATTTTTATTATTAGGGGTTCAAGCACGAAGTGCTGAAACCCTATTGTAATTGTACTGATTTTTAGGGGTTCAAGCACGAAGTGCTGAAACCCTATTGTAATTGTACTGATTTTTAGGGGTTCAAGCACGAAGTGCTGAAACCCTATTGTAATTGCCCTGATTTTTATTATTATTATTATTCTTCCCTAAAACGCATCGTGCAGCCAAAACCGTAAGGCCTAGAGATGTGATACTTGGTCAAATGGTAGTAGTATTGCTCGCTACTCAGATACACAGACTTAGCCAAATCGGCCCATAGGTGGCGCTACAGCGACCAAAAGCGCGAAACTGCTCAGAACTCCTAGACCGTATGTCGTAGACTCAAGTGTCTTATATCATTGGAAAGCTGGATGCCTGACGAACAAAACGTATATCTCCGATTTCATTTCCGCCATGATAGATTTTCCGCCATTTTGAATTTTGCCAAAAACCTACTTTTGCGAACTAGTCCTAGGTTTTTCGCCCGATCGGAACCAAACCAGTACAGAATTGTTCTCTGGAGTCTGAATATCAATAATTATCAAAAAAAAGTTGAAATTTCGATTCACGGTCGCTAGGGGGTGCAAAATTAACGTTGTGGGAGGAGCCTATTTTACTAAAATGGCTATAACTCCAGAAGTAAAAGAGGTATTTTAACCAAACCTGGTACACATGTGTAAGACGTCAATATGAGGTCACGGTAAAAAAATCGCGGCGATTGGTCACATGGTGGCGCTATAACATGAAAAAAACATAAAACAGGCTATAACCACCTGACCGTTAGTCCGATTGACTTGAAAATTGGTATGCAGTGTCTTGGTCCAAGGTGCCATGTATGTCTATGAGGACATTGGTGTATCTCAAAAAACATGGCCGCCATCGGCCAATGAAGTTTGAGCACCTATTAGACAAGGTTAACGGAGGCCTATCGGAACGAAACTCGGTGGGCATGTTCGACTCATGGCCCTAGAGGTCTGTAAGAATTTTAAAAGAAATCGGCCACTAGTTGGCGCTAACGAGTTTTATGGCTCTGTAATCACGTGGTGTTACACTTATTGTCACAAAATGCATACCATTTGATAGATCTCCTCTTGTTGAACAACTTTGCCTCAAGAACCATTGCTGTCAATCAAACCGTTCATTAAATATTCGTAATTATGTTAAAAACCTACTTTTGCGAACTAGTCCTAGGTTTTTCGCCCGATCAGAACCAAACGAGTCTAGGACAATTCTATGGACTCTCAAGATCAATAATTATCAAAAAAAAGTTGAACTTTTGCATTTTTCGCATGGGTATATTGGGTCATAAAGAAAATGGGCGTGGCAAAATGCACTCAAAAGCCTATAAATCCTAAACAAAAACTCAGAACTTCACGAAAATTGGTGAGCTTATGTGCCATAACATCATTAACAAGCATGCAAAATTTCATGGAGATCGGACTATAGATGGTGCTATAACTGTTAAAAAGCTTTAAAAAACACATATTTCCTATGGTAAATTGCCTGTATTGGCTGTAAATGGACTTTTCCATCTATTATTTCAGTGGTTAAAAGCTTTCTAAATAAATCTTAATGTCTTAAATGCTTATGTGCCTAAAGGCCTTAAATGCTTGAACCCCGATAAATGCTGCTTGCAGCTTTAATTATTATTATTATTATTATTATTATTCTGCCGTAAAACGCATCGTGCAGCCCAAACCGTAAGGGCTAGAGCTTTGAAACTTTGCCATATGGTAGTACAAAAATCGAGGAGAGGTTATCAAATTATGACCCCGATTGGCCCATAGGTGGCGCTATAGCAACCAAAAGCGCGAAACTGCTCATAACTCCTAGACCGTAAGTCATAGACTCAAGTGTCTTATATCATTGGAAAGCTGGACGCCTGACGAACAAAACGTATATCTCCGATTTTATTTCCGCCATGATAGATTTTCCGCCATTTTGAATTTTGTCGAAAATCTACTTTTGCGAACTAGTCCCTGGTTTTTTGCCCGATCGGAACCAAACCAGTGCAGAATTGTTCTCTGGAGTCTGAATATCAATAATTATCAAAAAAAAGTTGAAATTTCGATTCACGGTCGCTAGGGGGTGCAAAATTAACGTTGTGGGAGGAGCCTATTTTACTAAAATGGCTATAACTCCAGAAGTAAAAGAGGTATTTTAACCAAACCTGGTACACATGTGTAAGACGTCAATATGAGGTCACGGTAAAAAAATCGCGGCGATTGGTCACATGGTGGCGCTATAACATGAAAAAAACATAAAACAGGCTATAACCACCTGACCGTTAGTCCGATTGACTTGAAAATTGGTATGCAGTGTCTTGGTCCAAGGTGCCATGTATGTCTATGAGGACATTGGTGTATCTCAAAAAACATGGCCGCCATCGGCCAATGAAGTTTGAGCACCTATTAGACAAGGTTAACGGAGGCCTATCGGAACGAAACTCGGTGGGCATGTTCGACTCATGGCCCTAGAGGTCTGTAAGAATTTTAAAAGAAATCGGCCACTAGTTGGCGCTAACGAGTTTTATGGCTCTGTAATCACGTGGTGTTACACTTATTGTCACAAAATGCATACCATTTGATAGATCTCCTCTTGTTGAACAACTTTGCCTCAAGAACCATTGCTGTCAATCAAACCGTTCATTAAATATTCGTAATTATGTTAAAAACCTACTTTTGCGAACTAGTCCTAGGTTTTTCGCCCGATCAGAACCAAACGAGTCTAGGACAATTCTATGGACTCTCAAGATCAATAATTATCAAAAAAAAGTTGAACTTTTGCATTTTTCGCATGGGTATATTGGGTCATAAAGAAAATGGGCGTGGCAAAATGCACTCAAAAGCCTATAAATCCTAAACAAAAACTCAGAACTTCACGAAAATTGGTGAGCTTATGTGCCATAACATCATTAACAAGCATGCAAAATTTCATGGAGATCGGACTATAGATGGTGCTATAACTGTTAAAAAGCTTTAAAAAACACATATTTCCTATGGTAAATTGCCTGTATTGGCTGTAAATGGACTTTTCCATCTATTATTTCAGTGGTTAAAAGCTTTCTAAATAAATCTTAATGTCTTAAATGCTTATGTGCCTAAAGGCCTTAAATGCTTGAACCCCGATAAATGCTGCTTGTTATTAGGGGTTCAAGCATGAAATGCTGAAACCCTATTGTAATTGTAAGGATTTGTAAAACGCATCGTGCAGGACAAACCGTAAGGCCTAGAGACTTGAAACCTGGCCAGATGGTAGGCCTCAATTTGGGGACAACCTATCAGAGTATGACCCCGATTGGCCCATAGGTGGCGCTACAGCAACCAAAAGTTCAAAATCGCTCATAACTCTTAGACCGTTTGTCCCAGGATCAAGTGTCTTATATCGTTGGAATCCTTGGCTCAAGGCGGACAAAATGGCTATCTCCGATTTGGATGTAGGCAGGGAATATTTTCTGCTATGTCGAATTTTGTCCAAAACCTACTTTTGCGAACTAGTCCCTGGTTTTTCGCCCGATCGGAACCAAACCAGTCTAGGACAATTCTCCGGACTCTCTAGATCAATAATTATCGAAAAAAAGTTGAACTTTGGCATGTGGGTGGCTGTAACAGGGTCATTTAGAAAAGGGGCGTGGCAAAATACACTCAAAAGCCTATAAATCCCAAAGGAAAACTCAGAACTTCACAAAAATTGATGAGCATATGTGTCAGAACATGGTGAGGAAGCATGCAGAGTTTCATGGAGATCGGACCATAGGTGGCGCTATAACTGGCAAAAAGCCTTCATTCTTATTAGGGGTTCAAGCATGAAATGCTGAAACCCTATTGTAATTGTAAGGATTTGTAAAACGCATCGTGCAGGACAAACCGTAAGGCCTAGAGACTTGAAACCTGGCCAGATGGTAGGCCTCAATTTGGGGACAACCTATCAGAGTATGACCCCGATTGGCCCATAGGTGGCGCTACAGCAACCAAAAGTTCAAAATCGCTCATAACTCTTAGACCGTTTGTCCCAGGATCAAGTGTCTTATATCGTTGGAATCCTTGGCTCAAGGCGGACAAAATGGCTATCTCCGATTTGGATGTAGGCAGGGAATATTTTCTGCTATGTCGAATTTTGTCCAAAACCTACTTTTGCGAACTAGTCCCTGGTTTTTCTATAACAGTTAAAAAGGTGAAAATGATATGAATATAATGACATATTAAGCCAAGAAGTGGTATTTTACTGCCCCCTGCTGTTTAAAATAGTCATGTTGTCATATTGTTCTATAATTTATATTTAGACTTTATAAAATCACTATTTTAACATTTACAATTACATTTAGTCAAAAATCCATCTGTTAAATTATTAGTATTGACAGTTTGATCACATCATATATTTCAAATGTCTGTATCTACAATATAATGTGTGTGTGTAGTCTTAGGTTTCTGAATAAATTCTGAATGATCTGATTAATAGCTTACAAAGACTTTGTGAAATGTTTATAGACCATTCAAATATATTTTCATAATGACATATCCCAATAGCATTGAAAAAACAACATTTGTCTTGTGTGTGTGTGTGTGTGTGTGTGTGTGTGTGTGTGTGTGTGTGTGTGTGTGTGTGTGTGTGTTAACATGCATTATGGATTTAAAATGGAAAAACTGGTTTGCTTTAGTGCAGAAAAATGGTGAAAATCAAGAAGTTTAAAGTGAAAGTGAGCCAATATGTGGTCTTCTACTGCCCTCTGCTGGCCATTCTACTTATTAATGTCTACCCACATATGCTTTTGCATTCATTAGACACTAAAAATCACTTATATAACAATAAAACACTAAAAAATCACTTATATAACAATTACTATTGTAGCACAATCATATTTTGTCAGAGTTTATCACTTCATTTTTACTGATACTTCACATAATTGCTAGCAATGTGGTAAATCATGGTTAAATCACACTAAAAACATGGTAAATCAATAAATGATACTAGAATGTGGTGTATCAAGGTAAATCATACTACAATCCTGGTACATCATTCTAGAACATAGTATATCATGGTACATCATGCTAGAACATGGTAAATCATGGTAAACTATGCTAGAACAGGGTAAATCATGGTAAGCCATGATAAATCATAATAAACTATGGTAAATCATGTTAGAATGTGGTATATCATGGTAAATCATGCTAGAACATGGTAAATCATGGTAAACTATGCTAGAACAGGGTAAATCATGGTAAACTATGATAAATCATAATAAACTATGGTAATCCATGCTAGAATCCCAGTAAACAATGGTAAATCATACTAGAATGTAGTATATCATGGTAAATGATGCTAGAATATGGCAAATCATGCTAGAATCATAGTAAATAATACTAGAATGTGCTAAATTGTTGTGGGAGGAGCCTATTTTACTAAAATGGCTATAACTCAATAAGTAAATGAGATATCTTCACCAAACTCAGTACACATGTGTATGGGTTCAATTTGAGGTCACAGTAAACAATTTTATGGAGATCGGACCATAGGTGGCACTATAACTGTTAAAAAGCTTTAAAACCATATATATCCCATGGTAAATTGCCTGTATTGGCTGTAAATGGTCTTTTCCATCTATTATGTCAGTGGTTACATGCTTGCTAAATAAATCTTAATAACTTTTGATGCTTTTGTGCTTAAATGCCTTAAAGGCCTTAACTGCTTGAACCCCGATAAATGCTGCTTGCAGCTTTAATTATTATTATTATTCCGCCGTAAAACGCATCGTGCAGCCCAAACCGTAAGAGCTGGAACTTTGAAACTTTGCCAGATGGTAGTACAAAAATCGAGGAAAGGTTCAGAGATTATGACCCCGATTGGCCCATAGGTGGCGCTATAACAACCAAAAGCGCGAAACTGCTCATAACTCCTAGACCGTATGTCGTAGACTCAAGTGTCTTATATCATTGGAAAGCTGGACGCCTGCCGAACAAAACGTATATCTCCGATTTCATTTCCGCCATGATAGATTTTCCGCCATTTTGAATTTTGTCAAAAACCTACTTTTGCGAACTAGTCCCTGGTTTTTTACCCGATTGGAACCAAACCAGAGCAGAAATGTTCTCTGGAGACTGAAGATCAATAATTATCGAAAAAAAGTTGAAATTTCGATTCACGGTCGCTAAGGGGCGCCAAAACGTACGTTGTGGGAGGGGCCTATTTTACTAAAATGGCTATAACTCCCGAAGTAAATGAGGTATCTTCACCAAACTTGGTACACATGTGTATGAGTTCAATCTGGGGTCACAGTAAAAAAATCGCGACGATTGGCCTCATGGTGGCGCTATAACATGAAAAAAACATAAATCAGGCTATAACCACCTGACCGTTAGTCCGATTGACTTGAAAATTGGTATGCAGTGTCTTGGTCCAAGGTGCCATGTATGTCTATGAGGACATTGGCGTATCTCAAAAAACATGGCCGCCATCGGCCAATGAAGTTTGAGCACCTATTAGACAAGGTTAACGGAGGCCGATCGAAACGAAACTCAATGGGCATGTTCGGCTCATGGCCCTAGAGGTCTGTAAGAATTTTAAAAGAAATCGGCCACTAGTTGGCGCTAACGAGTTTTACGGCTCTGTAATCACGTGGTGTTACAAATATCCACACAATATGCATATCATTTGATAGATCTCCTCATCCTGAACAACTTTGCCTCAAGAACCATTGCTGTCAATCAAACTGTTCATTAATTATTCATGAATATGTTAAAAACCTACTTTTGCGAACTAGTCCTAGGTTTTTTGCCCGATCGGAACCAGACCAGTCTAGGACAATTTTCTGGACTCTCTAGATCAATAATTATCAAAAAAAAGTTGAACTTTTGCATTTGGATGGCTGTAATAGGGTCATTCATAAAATGGGCGTGGCAAAATACACTAAAAACCCTATAAATCCTAAATGAAAACTCATAACTTCACAAAAGTTGGTGAGCATATGTGACATACCATCATTAACAAGCATGCAAAATTTTATGGAGATCGGACCAAAGGTGGCGCTATAACAGTTAAAAGGCTTTTAAACCATATGTTTCCTATGGCAAACTGCCTGTATTGGCTGTAAATGGTCTTTTCCATGTCTGATCATATAATTTTCATATCATAATGTTAAAAACTATCGCATAACCATTCTCTGGACTCACTAGAACAATAGTTGTCAGAAAAAGTTGAACTTCTTCATTTGGATAGCTATAATAGGTTCACTTCAAAATGTGGCCTTTACCAAGTGTCCCCGAAAGCCTATATCTCTTTAATGAATGTTCAAACCTTCTTAAAAACAAGTCAGAACATGTGAAATATCACTCTGAACATGCATGGAAATTTTCAGACAGATCGGACAAAATTTGCCTCTATAACAGTTAAAAAGGTGAAAATGATATGAATTAATGGCATATTAAGCCAATAAGTGGTATTTTACTGCCCCCTGCTGTTTAAAATAGTCATTTTGTCATATTGTTCTATAATTTATATTGAGACTTTATAAAATCCCTATTTTAACATTTACAATTACATTTAGTCAAAATCCATCTGTTAAAGTATTAGTATTGACAGTTTGATCACATCATATATATCAAATATCGGTATCTACAACATAATGTGTGTGTGTAGTCTTAGGTTTCTGAATAAATTCTGAATAATCTGATTAATAGCTTACAAAGACTTTGTGAAATGTTTATAGACCATTCAAATATATTTTCATAATGACATCCCAATAGCATTGAAAAAACAACAACATTTGTCTTTGTGTGTGTGTGTGTGTGTGTGTGTGTGTGTGTGTGTGTGTGTGTGTGTGTGTGTGTGTGTGTGTGTGTGTGTGTGTAAACATGCATTATGGAGTTAAAATGGAAAAACTGGTTTGCTTTAGTGCAGAAAAATGGTGAAAAACAAGAAGTTTAAAGTGAAAGTGTGCCAATATGTGGTCTTCTACTGCCCTCTGCTGGCCATTCTACTTATTAATGAAGTCTACTCACATATGCTTTTACATTTATTAGACACTAAAAATCACTTATATAACAATAAGACACTAAAAAATCACTTATATAACAATTACTATTGTAGCACAATCGTGCTAGAATCATAGTAAATAATACTAGAATGTGGTAAATTGTTGTGGGAGGAGCCTATTTTACTAAAATGGCTATAAGTCAAGAAGTAAATGAGATATCTTCACCAAACTCAGTACACATGTGTATGGGTTCAATTTGAGGTCACAGTAAACAATTTTATGGAGACTGGACCATAGGTGGTGCTATAACTGTTAAAAAGCTTTAAAACCATATATTTCCTATGGTACATTGCCTGTATTGGCTGTAAATAGTCTTTTTCATCTATTATGTCAGTGGTTAGATGCTTGCTAAATAAAACTAATAACTTTTGATGCTTTTGTGCTTAAAGGCCTTAAAGGCCTTAACTGCTTGAACCCCGATAAATGCTGCTTGCAGCTTTAATTATTATTATTATTATTATTCTGCCGTAAAACGCATCGTGCAGCCCAAACCGTAAGGGCTAGAGCTTTGAAACTTTGCCATATGGTAGTACAAAAATCGAGGAGAGGTTATCAAATTATGACCCCGATTGGCCCATAGGTGGCGCTATAGCAACCAAAAGCGCGAAACTGCTCATAACTCCTAGACCGTAAGTCATAGACTCAAGTGTCTTATATCATTGGAAAGCTGGACGCCTGACGAACAAAACGTATATCTCCGATTTTATTTCCGTCATGATAGATTTTCCGCCATTTTGAATTTTGTCGAAAACCTACTTTTGCGAACTAGTCCCTGGTTTTTTGCCCGATCGGAACCAAACCAGTGCAGAATTGTTCTGTGGAGTCTGAAGATCAATAATTATCGAAAAAAAGTTGAAATTTCGATTCACGGTCGCTAGGGGGTGCAAAATTAACGTTGTGGGAGGAGCCTATTTTACTAAAATGGCTATAACTCAAGAAGTAATTCAGTAAACTTCACCAAACTTGGTAAACATGTGTAGAAGGTCAATCTGAGGTCACAGTAAAAAAAATGCGTCGATTGGCCACATGGTGGCGCTATAAAACAAAAAAAACATGTAGACACCTGACCGTTAGTCCGATTGACTTGAAATTTGGTATGCAGTGTCTTGGCCCAAGGGGCCATGTATGTCTAAAAGGATATTGGCATATCTCGAAAAACATGGCCGCCATTGGCCAATGAGGTTTGAGCACCTATTAAACAAGGTTAACGGAGGCCGATCGGAACGAAACTCGATGGGCATGTTCGACTCATGGCCCTAGAGGTCTGTAAGAGTTTTGAAAGAAATCGGCCACTAGTTGGCGCTAACGAGTTTTATGGCTCTGTAATCACGTGGTGTTACACTTATCGTCACAAAATGCATATCATCTGATAGATCTGCTCATGCTGAACAACTTTGCCTCTAGAACTAATGCTGTCAATTAAACCGTTTATTAAATATTCGTAATTATGTTAAAAACCTACTTTTACGAACTAGTCCTAGGTTTATCGCCCGATCGAAACCAGACCAGTCTATGACAATTCTCTGGACACTCTAGATCAATAATTATCAAAAAAAAGTTGAACTTTTGCATTTTGCGCATGGGTATATTGGGTCATAAAGAAAATGGGCGTGGCAAAATGCACTCAAAAGCCTATAAATCCTAAACGAAAACTCAGAACTTCACGAAAATTGGTGAGCATATGTGCCACAACATCATTAACAAGCATGCAAAATATCATGGAGATCGGACTATAGGTGGCGCTATAACTGTTAAAAAGCTTGCCTGTATTGGCTGTAAATGGACTTTTCCATCTATTATTTCAGTGGTTAAAAGCTTTCTAAATAAATCTTAATGTCTTAAATGCTTATGTGCTTAAAGGCCTTAAATGCTTGAACCCCGATAAATGCTGCTTGCAGCTTTAATTATTATTATTATTCTGCCGTAAAACGCATCGTGCAGCCCAAACCGTAAGGGCTAGAGCTTTGAAACTTTGCCATATGGTAGTACAAAAATCGAGGAGAGGTTATCAAATTATGACCCCGATTGGCCCATAGGTGGCGCTATAGCAACCAAAAGCGCGAAACTGCTCATAACTCCTAGACCGTAAGTCATAGACTCAAGTGTCTTATATCATTGGAAAGCTGGACGCCTGACGAACAAAACGTATATCTCCGATTTTATTTCCGCCATGATAGATTTTCCGCCATTTTGAATTTTGTCGAAAATCTACTTTTGCGAACTAGTCCCTGGTTTTTTGCCCGATCGGAACCAAACCAGTGCAGAATTGTTCTCTGGAGTCTGAATATCAATAATTATCAAAAAAAGTTGAAATTTCGATTCACGGTCGCTAGGGGGTGCAAAATTAACGTTGTGGGAGGAGCCTATTTTACTAAAATGGCTATAACTCCAGAAGTAAAAGAGGTATTTTAACCAAACCTGGTACACATGTGTAAGACGTCAATATGAGGTCACGGTAAAAAAATCGCGGCGATTGGTCACATGGTGGCGCTATAACATGAAAAAAACATAAAACAGGCTATAACCACCTGACCGTTAGTCCGATTGACTTGAAAATTGGTATGCAGTGTCTTGGTCCAAGGTGCCATGTATGTCTATGAGGACATTGGTGTATCTCAAAAAACATGGCCGCCATCGGCCAATGAAGTTTGAGCACCTATTAGACAAGGTTAACGGAGGCCTATCGGAACGAAACTCGGTGGGCATGTTCGACTCATGGCCCTAGAGGTCTGTAAGAATTTTAAAAGAAATCGGCCACTAGTTGGCGCTAACGAGTTTTATGGCTCTGTAATCACGTGGTGTTACACTTATTGTCACAAAATGCATACCATTTGATAGATCTCCTCTTGTTGAACAACTTTGCCTCAAGAACCATTGCTGTCAATCAAACCGTTCATTAAATATTCGTAATTATGTTAAAAACCTACTTTTGCGAACTAGTCCTAGGTTTTTCGCCCGATCAGAACCAAACGAGTCTAGGACAATTCTATGGACTCTCAAGATCAATAATTATCAAAAAAAAGTTGAACTTTTGCATTTTTCGCATGGGTATATTGGGTCATAAAGAAAATGGGCGTGGCAAAATGCACTCAAAAGCCTATAAATCCTAAACAAAAACTCAGAACTTCACGAAAATTGGTGAGCTTATGTGCCATAACATCATTAACAAGCATGCAAAATTTCATGGAGATCGGACTATAGATGGTGCTATAACTGTTAAAAAGCTTTAAAAAACACATATTTCCTATGGTAAATTGCCTGTATTGGCTGTAAATGGACTTTTCCATCTATTATTTCAGTGGTTAAAAGCTTTCTAAATAAATCTTAATGTCTTAAATGCTTATGTGCCTAAAGGCCTTAAATGCTTGAACCCCGATAAATGCTGCTTGTTATTAGGGGTTCAAGCATGAAATGCTGAAACCCTATTGTAATTGTAAGGATTTGTAAAACGCATCGTGCAGGACAAACCGTAAGGCCTAGAGACTTGAAACCTGGCCAGATGGTAGGCCTCAATTTGGGGACAACCTATCAGAGTATGACCCCGATTGGCCCATAGGTGGCGCTACAGCAACCAAAAGTTCAAAATCGCTCATAACTCTTAGACCGTTTGTCCCAGGATCAAGTGTCTTATATCGTTGGAATCCTTGGCTCAAGGCGGACAAAATGGCTATCTCCGATTTGGATGTAGGCAGGGAATATTTTCTGCTATGTCGAATTTTGTCCAAAACCTACTTTTGCGAACTAGTCCCTGGTTTTTCGCCCGATCGGAACCAAACCAGTCTAGGACAATTCTCCGGACTCTCTAGATCAATAATTATCGAAAAAAAGTTGAACTTTGGCATGTGGGTGGCTGTAACAGGGTCATTTAGAAAAGGGGCGTGGCAAAATACACTCAAAAGCCTATAAATCCCAAAGGAAAACTCAGAACTTCACAAAAATTGATGAGCATATGTGTCAGAACATGGTGAGGAAGCATGCAGAGTTTCATGGAGATCGGACCATAGGTGGCGCTATAACTGGCAAAAAGCCTTCATTCTTATTAGGGGTTCAAGCATGAAATGCTGAAACCCTATTGTAATTGTAAGGATTTGTAAAACGCATCGTGCAGGACAAACCGTAAGGCCTAGAGACTTGAAACCTGGCCAGATGGTAGGCCTCAATTTGGGGACAACCTATCAGAGTATGACCCCGATTGGCCCATAGGTGGCGCTACAGCAACCAAAAGTTCAAAATCGCTCATAACTCTTAGACCGTTTGTCCCAGGATCAAGTGTCTTATATCGTTGGAATCCTTGGCTCAAGGCGGACAAAATGGCTATCTCCGATTTGGATGTAGGCAGGGAATATTTTCTGCTATGTCGAATTTTGTCCAAAACCTACTTTTGCGAACTAGTCCCTGGTTTTTCTATAACAGTTAAAAAGGTGAAAATGATATGAATATAATGACATATTAAGCCAAGAAGTGGTATTTTACTGCCCCCTGCTGTTTAAAATAGTCATGTTGTCATATTGTTCTATAATTTATATTTAGACTTTATAAAATCACTATTTTAACATTTACAATTACATTTAGTCAAAAATCCATCTGTTAAATTATTAGTATTGACAGTTTGATCACATCATATATTTCAAATGTCTGTATCTACAATATAATGTGTGTGTGTAGTCTTAGGTTTCTGAATAAATTCTGAATGATCTGATTAATAGCTTACAAAGACTTTGTGAAATGTTTATAGACCATTCAAATATATTTTCATAATGACATATCCCAATAGCATTGAAAAAACAACATTTGTCTTGTGTGTGTGTGTGTGTGTGTGTGTGTGTGTGTGTGTGTGTGTGTGTGTGTTAACATGCATTATGGATTTAAAATGGAAAAACTGGTTTGCTTTAGTGCAGAAAAATGGTGAAAATCAAGAAGTTTAAAGTGAAAGTGAGCCAATATGTGGTCTTCTACTGCCCTCTGCTGGCCATTCTACTTATTAATGTCTACCCACATATGCTTTTGCATTCATTAGACACTAAAAATCACTTATATAACAATAAAACACTAAAAAATCACTTATATAACAATTACTATTGTAGCACAATCATATTTTGTCAGAGTTTATCACTTCATTTTTACTGATACTTCACATAATTGCTAGCAATGTGGTAAATCATGGTTAAATCACACTAAAAACATGGTAAATCAATAAATGATACTAGAATGTGGTGTATCAAGGTAAATCATACTACAATCCTGGTACATCATTCTAGAACATAGTATATCATGGTACATCATGCTAGAACATGGTAAATCATGGTAAACTATGCTAGAACAGGGTAAATCATGGTAAGCCATGATAAATCATAATAAACTATGGTAAATCATGTTAGAATGTGGTATATCATGGTAAATCATGCTAGAACATGGTAAATCATGGTAAACTATGCTAGAACAGGGTAAATCATGGTAAACTATGATAAATCATAATAAACTATGGTAATCCATGCTAGAATCCCAGTAAACAATGGTAAATCATACTAGAATGTAGTATATCATGGTAAATGATGCTAGAATATGGCAAATCATGCTAGAATCATAGTAAATAATACTAGAATGTGCTAAATTGTTGTGGGAGGAGCCTATTTTACTAAAATGGCTATAACTCAATAAGTAAATGAGATATCTTCACCAAACTCAGTACACATGTGTATGGGTTCAATTTGAGGTCACAGTAAACAATTTTATGGAGATCGGACCATAGGTGGCACTATAACTGTTAAAAAGCTTTAAAACCATATATATCCCATGGTAAATTGCCTGTATTGGCTGTAAATGGTCTTTTCCATCTATTATGTCAGTGGTTACATGCTTGCTAAATAAATCTTAATAACTTTTGATGCTTTTGTGCTTAAATGCCTTAAAGGCCTTAACTGCTTGAACCCCGATAAATGCTGCTTGCAGCTTTAATTATTATTATTATTCCGCCGTAAAACGCATCGTGCAGCCCAAACCGTAAGAGCTGGAACTTTGAAACTTTGCCAGATGGTAGTACAAAAATCGAGGAAAGGTTCAGAGATTATGACCCCGATTGGCCCATAGGTGGCGCTATAACAACCAAAAGCGCGAAACTGCTCATAACTCCTAGACCGTATGTCGTAGACTCAAGTGTCTTATATCATTGGAAAGCTGGACGCCTGCCGAACAAAACGTATATCTCCGATTTCATTTCCGCCATGATAGATTTTCCGCCATTTTGAATTTTGTCAAAAACCTACTTTTGCGAACTAGTCCCTGGTTTTTTACCCGATTGGAACCAAACCAGAGCAGAAATGTTCTCTGGAGACTGAAGATCAATAATTATCGAAAAAAAGTTGAAATTTCGATTCACGGTCGCTAAGGGGCGCCAAAACGTACGTTGTGGGAGGGGCCTATTTTACTAAAATGGCTATAACTCCCGAAGTAAATGAGGTATCTTCACCAAACTTGGTACACATGTGTATGAGTTCAATCTGGGGTCACAGTAAAAAAATCGCGACGATTGGCCTCATGGTGGCGCTATAACATGAAAAAAACATAAATCAGGCTATAACCACCTGACCGTTAGTCCGATTGACTTGAAAATTGGTATGCAGTGTCTTGGTCCAAGGTGCCATGTATGTCTATGAGGACATTGGCGTATCTCAAAAAACATGGCCGCCATCGGCCAATGAAGTTTGAGCACCTATTAGACAAGGTTAACGGAGGCCGATCGAAACGAAACTCAATGGGCATGTTCGGCTCATGGCCCTAGAGGTCTGTAAGAATTTTAAAAGAAATCGGCCACTAGTTGGCGCTAACGAGTTTTACGGCTCTGTAATCACGTGGTGTTACAAATATCCACACAATATGCATATCATTTGATAGATCTCCTCATCCTGAACAACTTTGCCTCAAGAACCATTGCTGTCAATCAAACTGTTCATTAATTATTCATGAATATGTTAAAAACCTACTTTTGCGAACTAGTCCTAGGTTTTTTGCCCGATCGGAACCAGACCAGTCTAGGACAATTTTCTGGACTCTCTAGATCAATAATTATCAAAAAAAAGTTGAACTTTTGCATTTGGATGGCTGTAATAGGGTCATTCATAAAATGGGCGTGGCAAAATACACTAAAAACCCTATAAATCCTAAATGAAAACTCATAACTTCACAAAAGTTGGTGAGCATATGTGACATACCATCATTAACAAGCATGCAAAATTTTATGGAGATCGGACCAAAGGTGGCGCTATAACAGTTAAAAGGCTTTTAAACCATATGTTTCCTATGGCAAACTGCCTGTATTGGCTGTAAATGGTCTTTTCCATGTCTGATCATATAATTTTCATATCATAATGTTAAAAACTATCGCATAACCATTCTCTGGACTCACTAGAACAATAGTTGTCAGAAAAAGTTGAACTTCTTCATTTGGATAGCTATAATAGGTTCACTTCAAAATGTGGCCTTTACCAAGTGTCCCCGAAAGCCTATATCTCTTTAATGAATGTTCAAACCTTCTTAAAAACAAGTCAGAACATGTGAAATATCACTCTGAACATGCATGGAAATTTTCAGACAGATCGGACAAAATTTGCCTCTATAACAGTTAAAAAGGTGAAAATGATATGAATTAATGGCATATTAAGCCAATAAGTGGTATTTTACTGCCCCCTGCTGTTTAAAATAGTCATTTTGTCATATTGTTCTATAATTTATATTGAGACTTTATAAAATCCCTATTTTAACATTTACAATTACATTTAGTCAAAATCCATCTGTTAAAGTATTAGTATTGACAGTTTGATCACATCATATATATCAAATATCGGTATCTACAACATAATGTGTGTGTGTAGTCTTAGGTTTCTGAATAAATTCTGAATAATCTGATTAATAGCTTACAAAGACTTTGTGAAATGTTTATAGACCATTCAAATATATTTTCATAATGACATCCCAATAGCATTGAAAAAACAACAACATTTGTCTTTGTGTGTGTGTGTGTGTGTGTGTGTGTGTGTGTGTGTGTGTGTGTGTGTGTGTGTGTGTGTGTGTGTGTGTGTAAACATGCATTATGGAGTTAAAATGGAAAAACTGGTTTGCTTTAGTGCAGAAAAATGGTGAAAAACAAGAAGTTTAAAGTGAAAGTGTGCCAATATGTGGTCTTCTACTGCCCTCTGCTGGCCATTCTACTTATTAATGAAGTCTACTCACATATGCTTTTACATTTATTAGACACTAAAAATCACTTATATAACAATAAGACACTAAAAAATCACTTATATAACAATTACTATTGTAGCACAATCGTGCTAGAATCATAGTAAATAATACTAGAATGTGGTAAATTGTTGTGGGAGGAGCCTATTTTACTAAAATGGCTATAAGTCAAGAAGTAAATGAGATATCTTCACCAAACTCAGTACACATGTGTATGGGTTCAATTTGAGGTCACAGTAAACAATTTTATGGAGACTGGACCATAGGTGGTGCTATAACTGTTAAAAAGCTTTAAAACCATATATTTCCTATGGTACATTGCCTGTATTGGCTGTAAATAGTCTTTTTCATCTATTATGTCAGTGGTTAGATGCTTGCTAAATAAAACTAATAACTTTTGATGCTTTTGTGCTTAAAGGCCTTAAAGGCCTTAACTGCTTGAACCCCGATAAATGCTGCTTGCAGCTTTAATTATTATTAGGGGTTCAAGCACGAAGTGCTGAAACCCTATTGTAATTGTGCTGATTTTTATTATTATTATTATTATTATTATTCTGCCGTAAAACGCATCGTGCAGCCCAAACCGTAAGGGCTAGAGCTTTGAAACTTTGCCATATGGTAGTACAAAAATCGAGGAGAGGTTATCAAATTATGACCCCGATTGGCCCATAGGTGGCGCTATAGCAACCAAAAGCGCGAAACTGCTCATAACTCCTAGACCGTAAGTCATAGACTCAAGTGTCTTATATCATTGGAAAGCTGGACGCCTGACGAACAAAACGTATATCTCCGATTTTATTTCCGCCATGATAGATTTTCCGCCATTTTGAATTTTGTCGAAAATCTACTTTTGCGAACTAGTCCCTGGTTTTTTGCCCGATCGGAACCAAACCAGTGCAGAATTGTTCTCTGGAGTCTGAATATCAATAATTATCAAAAAAAAGTTGAAATTTCGATTCAGGGTCGCTAGGGGGTGCAAAATTAACGTTGTGGGAGGAGCCTATTTTACTAAAATGGCTATAACTCCAGAAGTAAAAGAGGTATTTTAACCAAACCTGGTACACATGTGTAAGACGTCAATATGAGGTCACGGTAAAAAAATCGCGGCGATTGGTCACATGGTGGCGCTATAACATGAAAAAAACATAAAACAGGCTATAACCACCTGACCGTTAGTCCGATTGACTTGAAAATTGGTATGCAGTGTCTTGGTCCAAGGTGCCATGTATGTCTATGAGGACATTGGTGTATCTCAAAAAACATGGCCGCCATCGGCCAATGAAGTTTGAGCACCTATTAGACAAGGTTAACGGAGGCCTATCGGAACGAAACTCGGTGGGCATGTTCGACTCATGGCCCTAGAGGTCTGTAAGAATTTTAAAAGAAATCGGCCACTAGTTGGCGCTAACGAGTTTTATGGCTCTGTAATCACGTGGTGTTACACTTATTGTCACAAAATGCATACCATTTGATAGATCTCCTCTTGTTGAACAACTTTGCCTCAAGAACCATTGCTGTCAATCAAACCGTTCATTAAATATTCGTAATTATGTTAAAAACCTACTTTTGCGAACTAGTCCTAGGTTTTTCGCCCGATCAGAACCAAACGAGTCTAGGACAATTCTATGGACTCTCAAGATCAATAATTATCAAAAAAAAGTTGAACTTTTGCATTTTTCGCATGGGTATATTGGGTCATAAAGAAAATGGGCGTGGCAAAATGCACTCAAAAGCCTATAAATCCTAAACAAAAACTCAGAACTTCACGAAAATTGGTGAGCTTATGTGCCATAACATCATTAACAAGCATGCAAAATTTCATGGAGATCGGACTATAGATGGTGCTATAACTGTTAAAAAGCTTTAAAAAACACATATTTCCTATGGTAAATTGCCTGTATTGGCTGTAAATGGACTTTTCCATCTATTATTTCAGTGGTTAAAAGCTTTCTAAATAAATCTTAATGTCTTAAATGCTTATGTGCCTAAAGGCCTTAAATGCTTGAACCCCGATAAATGCTGCTTGCAGCTTTATTATTATTATTATTATTATTCCGCCGTAAAACGCATCGTGCAGCCCAAACCGTAAGAGCTGGAACTTTGAAACTTTGACAGATGGTAGTACAAAAATCGAGGAAAGGTTCAGAGATTATGACCCCGATTGGCCCATAGGTGGCGCTATAACAACCAAAAGCGCGAAACTGCTCATAACTCCTAGACCGTATGTCGTAGACTCAAGTGTCTTATATCATTGGAAAGCTGGACGCCTGACGAACAAAACGTATATCTCCGATTTCATTTCCGCCATGATAGATTTTCCGCCATTTTGAATTTTGTCAAAAATCTACTTTTGCGAACTAGTCCCTGGTTTTTTGCCCGATTGGAACCAAACCAGTGCAGAAATGTTCTCTGGAGACTGAATATCAATAATTATCGAAAAAAAGTGGAAATTTCGATTCACGGTCGCTAAGGGGCGCCAAAACGTACGTTGTGGGAGGGGCCTATTTTACTAAAATGGCTATAACTCCCGATGTAAATGAGGTATCTTCACCAAACTTGGTACACATGTGTATGAGCTTACTCTGGGGTCACAGTAAAAAAATCGCGACGATTGGCCTCATGGTGGCGCTATAAAATGAAAAAAAACATAAAACAGGCTATAACCACCTGACCGTTAGTCCGATTGACTTGAAAATTGGTATGCAGTGTCTTGGTCCAAGGTGCCATGTATGTCTATGAGGACATTGGCGTATCTCAAAAAACATGGCCGCCATTGGCCAACGAAGTTTGAGCACCTATTAGACAAGGTTAACGGAGGCCGATCGGAACGAAACTCAATGGGCATGTTCGGCTCATGG